>NW_018127888.1:1357518-1371082 GCF_001952655.1 Monopterus albus | reverse complement strand
GCACACAGCCAGGATAACCAAGGAGTGGCTCCGTAAGAAGCATATCAAGGTTCTGGAGTGGCCTAGCCAGTCTCCAGACCTCAATCCAATACAACATCTTTGGAGGGAGCTTCAACTCCGCGTTGCTCAGCGACAGCCCCGAAACCTGACAGATCTAGAGGAGATCTGTGTGGAGGAGTGGGCCAAAATCCCTGTTGCAGTGTGTGCAAACCTGGTCAAGAACTACAGGAAACGTTTGACCTCTGTAATTGCAAACAAAGGTTTCTGTACCAAATATTAACACTGATTTTCTCAGGTGTTCAAATACTTATGTTCAGCAGTGCAAGACAAATAAATTCTTTAAAAATCATACAATGTGATTTCCTGCACTTTTTTTAAAAAATTCTGTCTCTCAGAGTGGGAATGCACCTACAATGTGAATTTCAGACCCCTCCATGATTTCTAAGTGGGAGAACTTGCAAAATCGCAGGGTGTTCAAATACTTCTGTTCCTCACTGTATTGGAGTGTTTAGCAGCACAGCAGCACACTTTGGCCACAAGGGGGCTCAAAGTCAGTCAGCAGCCTTTCCAGCACTTACAGTGGTGAATAATCTTTAAAAAAAAATCCAAATTATGATACAGATCAGCACCAAAATCTAATCAGTTGTTCCATCGGTCATACCCTGCCTCTCCATCAAATTTCATCAAAATCTCTTCACTGCTTTTTGAATTTTTAACAAACAAAAAAAGCAACAAACGCTGGCCAAAACATAACCCATGTCCATGGCGAAGGTAACTAGTTTTAAAAAAGTAGTACTTGCATATTTTGATATCAGTAAGAAACCTGCCACTGTTCTCTGAGTGGCAGCACCACACTTGTGTGATTTTCAGATTTTCAGGATTCCTATGTTTTTCAGTTCTCATGTTTTGTTTTTAAGAAAAAAAGGTTGTCATATATGTGGTAATTATAAGATGATGTGTGCGTTCCAGGAGACTGTTCAGAGAGAGCGCTTGCAATCTACTCTGCAGGAGGAAAGAGAGCGTCTCCAGGCTTCACATGCTGTCCAGCTGGAGAGACTCCGTCTGCAAATTTCTAAATTGACATTACTTGGATAGACTGACAACAAATTACTTCCTCACCTGAAATGTCAGAACTTAATAAAGTGGCATAACACCAGTCCTATGAATGAAAAGTTGTGAGTCTGGCTCAAAATCTCTGTCATCTGGGTCAATTGCTCTCAAGGCCTTGTTTCCACCTGCTATCACAGGTGGTTTCTGGATGTATTTAAGTGCATAGTTTACATTTGCATCCGATAATAGAAGATTTTTCTATCTCCAGTATACCATGATTTCTAAGTGGGAGAACTTGCAAAATCGCAGGGTGTTCAAATACTTCTGTTCCTCACTGTATTGGAGTGTTTAGCAGCACAGCAGCACACTTTGGCCACAAGGGGTCTCAAAGTCAGTCAGCAGCCTTTCCAGCACTTACAGTGGTGAATAATCTTTAAAAAAAAATCCAAATTATGATACAGATCAGCACCAAAATCTAATTAGTTGTTCCATGGGTCATAATCTACTTCAGATCAAGGTCTTCTGTTCTATACTTAATGTACTGTACTCTTAATCACCAGTATTCTAACCTGAACCACAAAGAGTAATGGGTTTTTTTATATATCAGGCAGCAGATCTTAAAAGCAGAAGGAAAAAGCTTGGGGAGGAAAAGGAGGACCTGGACAGACAGATTGAGGTGAGAAGTCTAATGTTTCCCTATGAGAAGAGTGGTTATATTCACCCAAGGTAACTAGTTTTAAAAAAGTAGTACTTGCATATTTTGATAGTTTTCAGTAACAAACCTGCCACTGTTCTCTGAGTGGCAGCACCACACTTGTGTGATTTTCAGATTTTCAGGATTCCTATGTTTTTCAGTTCTCATGTTTTGTTTTTAAGAAAAAAAGGTTGTCATATATGTGGCAATTAAAAGATGATATGTGTGTGTGTTCCAGGAGACTGTTCAGAGAGAGCGCTTGCAATCTACTCTGCAGGAGGAAAGAGAACGTCTCCAGGCTTCACATGCTGTCCAGCTGGAGAGACTCCGTCTGCAGCTGGACGCGCAGATAGAAAAGACACAGCTGATACATTCACGTAAGGTGAGATGGCACAGATTTACTAACAGTTTAACACATTTCCTAACGATGCAGTGCTGCACCTTTGGTAGCATTACACTTCCATTCAAATTCTAAAATCAATTGCTCTCAAGGCCTTGTTTCCACCTGCTATCACAGGTGGTTTCTGGATGTATTTAAGTGCATAGTTTACATTCACATCCGATAATAGAACATTTTTCTATGTCCAGTATTAAACATCAAGGGGAGGCCTTTTCTTCTTAAGCCAGCTGTGCCTTACTAAATATCCTTCTGTGGGAATTTGGTATTACAGACAGGAAAACACAAACACCTTATTCTAGAAAATAAATGTTTTATTTCTTATATTAGGAGTCCGAACTGCAGGATTTGGCAGATAATTTGGAGCTTAGAACCAATGAACTGAAGAGCCAGGAGGTCATGCTTCAGATCAAGGTCTTCTGTTCTATACTTAATGTACTGTACTCTTAATCACCAGTATTCTAACCTGAACCACAAAGAGTAATGGGTTTTTTTATATATCAGGCAGCAGATCTTAAAAGCAGAAGGAAAAAGCTTGGGGAGGAAAAGGAGGACCTGGACAGACAGATTGAGGTGAGAAGTCTAATGTTTCCCTATGAGAAGAGTGGTTATATTCACCCACCCCTGCCATCAGCCAGCCTTATATTTCTCCACCTGTGTGTCTTCAGGCCTTACCCAGGCTCATGCAGGAGAGAGACCAGCTAAAGATGGAGCTGGAGAGGATGAGAGCGGAGAAACATCAAGCCCGAGAACTCATCCAGAAAGCCAGGGAGGAAAAGAACGAGGCTAAAGAGGTGGAGGAGAGGCTGAGAGAGGAGAGAGATAAAGCCAGGGAAGAGAGCAAGAGAGCCAAGGAGGAAAAGGAGCAACTGGAGAGCAAGGTGGCGCTGCTGCAGGAGAGATGTGACCGTCTCAGCCACAGAGTCAGGTACAGTTTACCTGTGCAAGATATTGAAACCCTAAAAGAAACCGTTTCCTTCAAAATAAAAGTTCACAGACTTTATCGCAATAGTAACAAAAACCCTTTTGACCAGTTTGACTTAAATTATACTTCTCTTCTTCTGTCAGCACTCAAATAAAAAAGTCAAACAGAACTGCTGATGTAATCAGATTGCATCAAAACAGGTTCAAACCATTCCATTTCTTATTATGTAGGTTGACAGTATGTGACAGAGTACTGCCAACTGCAAAACCTTTGTGGAGAAGATCATCATACTTGATTTACTACAGACTTGAAAAAAATGAAACCAACATTTCAAGCTTGTTTGCATTTCAAAGGGGTTATGGTGTTGTTTTGTCTGGGCAGTGAGCTGGAACAAGGTGAAGGAGCGAGCACCTCCCCGAGACCAGAAAGTAAACAGGACAAACAGAAGGCAGAGAAAGCAGAGGAGACAGTGCCCTTCAGTGACAGGAGGGACTCATCGCTTCATGTTGAAGACCTGGACGATCCGCCACTCTCCCCCGTTCTGGACAGCCACAGCAGCATGGATGAGTAAGGAGAGACAGATAGACATGTAGAGCAGAATTATGTGTACAAAAGTATTTAGGCATAGAGTTGTTGTGAATTTCTGGGGAGTCGTTTAATTGCTTGTCTTAAATCACATGTGATTTTTAAATCAGAATTGCAGATACAGTAATTAGTGTACATATATATGTGATTGTCGTGGCTTTAGTACCACAGTAATGATGGTACAACTACTACTACTACTAATGCCCATGCTGTACAATGCGATTAAAATATTGCATTACAGTCGTATAAGGTACAGTTCTTCCCATAGACAGTAAGTGTGTCATTAAACACAGCCCTTATCCCTCCTGTGTCCAGGTTTCGACGCTACATCTCCTCACATGGCGCCACCAACCAGAGGACCAAGCTCTTCTTGGAGATGGAGAGCACCCGGCTGATGGAGAGACAGGCAGCTCTACAGGCGGCCCAAAGCAGCTCCTCCCAGGACCCCAACCAGGAAGGAGGGGTGACTGAAGAGATGATAAGAAGCCTCCAGCAGGTATGTAGTGTGCACCTCCTGTAGAACTGGCTTGTTGATTGGTGGGATGGGATTCATTTAAAACAGGTTGTAAATGCTGGTTACTTTTTCCTTGTCCGGTCAGGAGGCCAGAAATGTGGCGGAGCTGCAGCAGACCGTTCAGAAAGGAAACTCTCTTCTGAGAAGGAAAGAGGAGCAACTCCAGCATCTGGAGAGATCTCTAGCTGAAGAGGTAAAGAGAGAACATCAGCCTGTATCTGATTGTGCCCTTACTTAAAATGATACATCACTTTGGTTGAGCATTTTTGTATTTTCACCACAGAGGATAATCAATCAGCAACTACAGATGCATCTGAAAATTCAGAAAACACTGACAAACAAGAAGAACTATGAAAATACTTTTAATAGCGCTCTCTGTGGCAACAAAAATATGTGTTCTGCTTCTGGAAATGTAGTTTAATGACTGTATGAACTGGATTTAGATGTACTAAAGTGAAATATTACTTGTAGCTTAATATCTACAAAGAATGGGTATTTGGATTTATTCATTTTGGGTGGAAAAATTGTGTTTAATATTCCCATTTTCTGCACACACATACTATACAAAAAGTAATATCTCTCTATAACAGCATTCTGTCTTGTTGCTTTGTACATTTAGTTTGAGGATCTGTCTCGAGTAACAGGAGAAAGGAAGGTGACGTTCGATGTGACCGAGTCTGACCTCAGCAGCACAATGGAGCCACCGGATAGGACAGGTACTGCAACACACTTGGGTCTTTTTTGACAAAATGACAAATTCATTGGCTAAAAAGAAAGTATTTTTAAATAACCATTAATTTTCTTTTAATTTACTGACATTATTTTTCTTCAGTTTGTTGGTGTTTCTGATATTTCCTACATTTGCCATAGATCCTTATATTTTTAACAGCCGCTCTAAGTATTATAGTCAGGCCACACCTGTTATCTGTTATTTCATCTCTACGCCTTTCTCTTCTCCAATACCCTCTGGCCAGGAGGTCCTCCCACCGTCCCGGCCAAAGTCCAGGAGTTAGCAGAGTCTCTGCAGCAGATCTCAGTCCAGCTCAACACTGTGTTGAGTGCATTGGGATCACTAGCTCAGAGGCAGAATGCCGCACCTTACACAGCCTTCCCTCTGCTTCTGTCTCAGCCTCACTCTATTCCAGCTTCCTCCTTCTCCACCTCTGCCCCGGTCATGCCCCAGATGCACACCCTGGGCCCCAGCTCCTTAGCCCCACCTCCCCCAGTGAGGCTCTCAGAGCCATCCTGGAGCTGGGCACCTCAAGGCCACTCTGCAGCCACCCCGCTCTACAGCGCTCCCATCAGCAGTGGATTAAGGGCCTCTGAGGACCTCATCAACAGCCGATGGAGCCAGATTTTCCCTGGTATCCCAACAGATGCGTCATATTACTATGTGACTTATTGAAAAGAGGTTTTACCAGTTGTAATGATTGTTGTTGGTCCTGAGCTATTGTTCTGTTCCCCAGGAGCAGCTATGAACCCAGTCGCCTCTAGCACAATGAGGACTTCCTCAGCTTACTCATCATACACTCCTGCTAGGTAACCTGCAATACACATTTACTCATGTAGTTGTTACCAGCTTACATACACATCCTGGTTTTCTTAAACTTCTGACAACAAACCTGAAACTGTGTGTCTCAGTGAACTTGGTCATAGCCTGCGGTCCATGCAGAAGTCAGCGCAGGTGGACAGTCAGAGGCTACAGGGGCTGATTGACGGAAACAAGAGGTGGCTGGAGTTGCGCAAGAAGGACACCAGCATGTATCCTTTTGTCAAATATGCTCATCCACACACATAAATATTAGTACTGTGTAAAAAACAACACATAGGGATAGATTCAGAGATTGTATGATAGGTTAGGGTTGGATAATAGTGTTATCAACTGTTACCATATGTAGTAACCTATCAGTCCAATCAATCCATACAGCAAAAGAGCAACAAATCAGCTGATAAAAACTAAATGTATTGTAGTGTTATTTTGACCTCTCACCAGCTCATTTTATCTATAAACTATTTTCATTTTTTATTTATATAGGTATTTGCCATATCGTTTATCAATTCTCTTTTCTCCCAAGCAGTAATCCCTAATTTTGTTCAAATTTTTAATTGCCTTAAGTTAATGCAAATGAGATGGGCATGTCCATGCATGTCCCAAGGAGTAACCATGTGTATCATGAAGTTATTGATGTATTCAGCTAGATTTTTTACTTGTCTGATAAACCTTTGCTACTTCACATTATTGCCAAAGCACACCATCACTGTCAGACTGTTGTATGAACACAGTGTTGTGCCTTTCATTGTCTTTAACTCTGCCTTCCAGACCTCTGTTCACTCGCTATCAGCCCTCGTCCTCCAAGAGCAGCCTAATCCAGCTGGGCCTGGACGATAACAACCAGATCAGAGTCTATCACTACTGAGGACATGATGCACAGTTCAGCTCTGTTGTACACTGACTGCCACTGAGGACTTTGAGCATTTTTAATGACTGTGACAGGGCAGTGTTGTGATGTTTACACACAGGGCATTCCTTTTTAAAACCTTCAGTGCAAAGGTTTTCAGGGAAAACAGGGCCTCCTCTGCAGTGATTGGATGAAGAGCTGACTGCAGGTGATTTGGCGTTTCAGGGAGCCACGTCACAGAAGGCTGAGGACTTTTAACCTCTAACATTAGATATGGCTGTGAGACTTTAAAGCACCTCAGTGTGACATTTACAGGTTACAGGTCCATGCCAGGTGATGGCCAGACTTTTTTAATGGTTGAATTTACTGATGTCAAATGGGAGTTGGTCTTTTCCTAATCAGTGTAGGACAATCACAGAGCCACATCTTATTTCTTCATGCGGGTGTAGGCTGTCTGAGCCTCCCGTGATCTGCCTGCCTAGGGTGCAGTGCCTTTTTCGTAATAGTTAGGCTAGTAAGTACATCCTCTCGATTTTGGCGCAGAGGATGTACCTTCTCTGCACGCTTTTGTACCCCAAAGACTGATGCAGTCATTGGGGCAACCTTGGCTCTTCTTAAATTTTTTTTATTGTCAAAGGACTTTACCCTATGATATGCAGTCTTTGTCGACTTTTCAAGCTCCGGTGTAGACTCTCGGAGCTCCTGTGTTTTACACATATCCTCTGAGGGTGGTCCCTCTGTGGTCTGCGCCATGTCTTTTTTATGATCGGGTGTAGGCTGTCTGAGCCTCCCGTGATCTGCCTGCCTAGGGTGCAGTGCCTTTTTCGTAATAGTTAGGCTAGTAAGTACATCCTCTCGATTTTGGCGCAGAGGATGTACCTTCTCTGCACGCTTTTGTACCCCAAAGACTGATGCAGTCATTGGGGCAACCTTGGCTCTTCTTAAATTTTTTTTATTGTCAAAGGACTTTACCCTATGATATGCAGTCTTTGTCGACTTTTCAAGCTCCGGTGTAGACTCTCGGAGCTCCTGTGTTTTACACATATCCTCTGAGGGTGGTCCCTCTGTGGTCTGCGCCATGTCTTTTTTATGATCGGGTGTAGGCTGTCTGAGCCTCCCGTGATCTGCCTGCCTAGGGTGCAGTGCCTTTTTCGTAATAGTTAGGCTAGTAAGTACATCCTCTCGATTTTGGCGCAGAGGATGTACCTTCTCTGCACGCTTTTGTACCCCAAAGACTGATGCAGTCATTGGGGCAACCTTGGCTCTTCTTAAATTTTTTTTATTGTCAAAGGACTTTACCCTATGATATGCAGTCTTTGTCGACTTTTCAAGCTCCGGTGTAGACTCTCGGAGCTCCTGTGTTTTACACATATCCTCTGAGGGTGGTCCCTCTGTGGTCTGCGCCATGTCTTTTTTATGATCGGGTGTAGGCTGTCTGAGCCTCCCGTGATCTGCCTGCCTAGGGTGCAGTGCCTTTTTCGTAATAGTTAGGCTAGTAAGTACATCCTCTCGATTTTGGCGCAGAGGATGTACCTTCTCTGCACGCTTTTGTACCCCAAAGACTGATGCAGTCATTGGGGCAACCTTGGCTCTTCTTAAATTTTTTTTATTGTCAAAGGACTTTACCCTATGATATGCAGTCTTTGTCGACTTTTCAAGCTCCGGTGTAGACTCTCGGAGCTCCTGTGTTTTACACATATCCTCTGAGGGTGGTCCCTCTGTGGTCTGCGCCATGTCTTTTTTATGATCGGGTGTAGGCTGTCTGAGCCTCCCGTGATCTGCCTGCCTAGGGTGCAGTGCCTTTTTCGTAATAGTTAGGCTAGTAAGTACATCCTCTCGATTTTGGCGCAGAGGATGTACCTTCTCTGCACGCTTTTGTACCCCAAAGACTGATGCAGTCATTGGGGCAACCTTGGCTCTTCTTAAATTTTTTTTATTGTCAAAGGACTTTACCCTATGATATGCAGTCTTTGTCGACTTTTCAAGCTCCGGTGTAGACTCTCGGAGCTCCTGTGTTTTACACATATCCTCTGAGGGTGGTCCCTCTGTGGTCTGCGCCATGTCTTTTTTATGATCGGGTGTAGGCTGTCTGAGCCTCCCGTGATCTGCCTGCCTAGGGTGCAGTGCCTTTTTCGTAATAGTTAGGCTAGTAAGTACATCCTCTCGATTTTGGCGCAGAGGATGTACCTTCTCTGCACGCTTTTGTACCCCAAAGACTGATGCAGTCATTGGGGCAACCTTGGCTCTTCTTAAATTTTTTTTATTGTCAAAGGACTTTACCCTATGATATGCAGTCTTTGTCGACTTTTCAAGCTCCGGTGTAGACTCTCGGAGCTCCTGTGTTTTACACATATCCTCTGAGGGTGGTCCCTCTGTGGTCTGCGCCATGTCTTTTTTATGATCGGGTGTAGGCTGTCTGAGCCTCCCGTGATCTGCCTGCCTAGGGTGCAGTGCCTTTTTCGTAATAGTTAGGCTAGTAAGTACATCCTCTCGATTTTGGCGCAGAGGATGTACCTTCTCTGCACGCTTTTGTACCCCAAAGACTGATGCAGTCATTGGGGCAACCTTGGCTCTTCTTAAATTTTTTTTATTGTCAAAGGACTTTACCCTATGATATGCAGTCTTTGTCGACTTTTCAAGCTCCGGTGTAGACTCTCGGAGCTCCTGTGTTTTACACATATCCTCTGAGGGTGGTCCCTCTGTGGTCTGCGCCATGTCTTTTTTATGATCGGGTGTAGGCTGTCTGAGCCTCCCGTGATCTGCCTGCCTAGGGTGCAGTGCCTTTTTCGTAATAGTTAGGCTAGTAAGTACATCCTCTCGATTTTGGCGCAGAGGATGTACCTTCTCTGCACGCTTTTGTACCCCAAAGACTGATGCAGTCATTGGGGCAACCTTGGCTCTTCTTAAATTTTTTTTATTGTCAAAGGACTTTACCCTATGATATGCAGTCTTTGTCGACTTTTCAAGCTCCGGTGTAGACTCTCGGAGCTCCTGTGTTTTACACATATCCTCTGAGGGTGGTCCCTCTGTGGTCTGCGCCATGTCTTTTTTATGATCGGGTGTAGGCTGTCTGAGCCTCCCGTGATCTGCCTGCCTAGGGTGCAGTGCCTTTTTCGTAATAGTTAGGCTAGTAAGTACATCCTCTCGATTTTGGCGCAGAGGATGTACCTTCTCTGCACGCTTTTGTACCCCAAAGACTGATGCAGTCATTGGGGCAACCTTGGCTCTTCTTAAATTTTTTTTATTGTCAAAGGACTTTACCCTATGATATGCAGTCTTTGTCGACTTTTCAAGCTCCGGTGTAGACTCTCGGAGCTCCTGTGTTTTACACATATCCTCTGAGGGTGGTCCCTCTGTGGTCTGCGCCATGTCTTTTTTATGATCGGGTGTAGGCTGTCTGAGCCTCCCGTGATCTGCCTGCCTAGGGTGCAGTGCCTTTTTCGTAATAGTTAGGCTAGTAAGTACATCCTCTCGATTTTGGCGCAGAGGATGTACCTTCTCTGCACGCTTTTGTACCCCAAAGACTGATGCAGTCATTGGGGCAACCTTGGCTCTTCTTAAATTTTTTTTATTGTCAAAGGACTTTACCCTATGATATGCAGTCTTTGTCGACTTTTCAAGCTCCGGTGTAGACTCTCGGAGCTCCTGTGTTTTACACATATCCTCTGAGGGTGGTCCCTCTGTGGTCTGCGCCATGTCTTTTTTATGATCGGGTGTAGGCTGTCTGAGCCTCCCGTGATCTGCCTGCCTAGGGTGCAGTGCCTTTTTCGTAATAGTTAGGCTAGTAAGTACATCCTCTCGATTTTGGCGCAGAGGATGTACCTTCTCTGCACGCTTTTGTACCCCAAAGACTGATGCAGTCATTGGGGCAACCTTGGCTCTTCTTAAATTTTTTTTATTGTCAAAGGACTTTACCCTATGATATGCAGTCTTTGTCGACTTTTCAAGCTCCGGTGTAGACTCTCGGAGCTCCTGTGTTTTACACATATCCTCTGAGGGTGGTCCCTCTGTGGTCTGCGCCATGTCTTTTTTATGATCGGGTGTAGGCTGTCTGAGCCTCCCGTGATCTGCCTGCCTAGGGTGCAGTGCCTTTTTCGTAATAGTTAGGCTAGTAAGTACATCCTCTCGATTTTGGCGCAGAGGATGTACCTTCTCTGCACGCTTTTGTACCCCAAAGACTGATGCAGTCATTGGGGCAACCTTGGCTCTTCTTAAATTTTTTTTATTGTCAAAGGACTTTACCCTATGATATGCAGTCTTTGTCGACTTTTCAAGCTCCGGTGTAGACTCTCGGAGCTCCTGTGTTTTACACATATCCTCTGAGGGTGGTCCCTCTGTGGTCTGCGCCATGTCTTTTTTATGATCGGGTGTAGGCTGTCTGAGCCTCCCGTGATCTGCCTGCCTAGGGTGCAGTGCCTTTTTCGTAATAGTTAGGCTAGTAAGTACATCCTCTCGATTTTGGCGCAGAGGATGTACCTTCTCTGCACGCTTTTGTACCCCAAAGACTGATGCAGTCATTGGGGCAACCTTGGCTCTTCTTAAATTTTTTTTATTGTCAAAGGACTTTACCCTATGATATGCAGTCTTTGTCGACTTTTCAAGCTCCGGTGTAGACTCTCGGAGCTCCTGTGTTTTACACATATCCTCTGAGGGTGGTCCCTCTGTGGTCTGCGCCATGTCTTTTTTATGATCGGGTGTAGGCTGTCTGAGCCTCCCGTGATCTGCCTGCCTAGGGTGCAGTGCCTTTTTCGTAATAGTTAGGCTAGTAAGTACATCCTCTCGATTTTGGCGCAGAGGATGTACCTTCTCTGCACGCTTTTGTACCCCAAAGACTGATGCAGTCATTGGGGCAACCTTGGCTCTTCTTAAATTTTTTTTATTGTCAAAGGACTTTACCCTATGATATGCAGTCTTTGTCGACTTTTCAAGCTCCGGTGTAGACTCTCGGAGCTCCTGTGTTTTACACATATCCTCTGAGGGTGGTCCCTCTGTGGTCTGCGCCATGTCTTTTTTATGATCGGGTGTAGGCTGTCTGAGCCTCCCGTGATCTGCCTGCCTAGGGTGCAGTGCCTTTTTCGTAATAGTTAGGCTAGTAAGTACATCCTCTCGATTTTGGCGCAGAGGATGTACCTTCTCTGCACGCTTTTGTACCCCAAAGACTGATGCAGTCATTGGGGCAACCTTGGCTCTTCTTAAATTTTTTTTATTGTCAAAGGACTTTACCCTATGATATGCAGTCTTTGTCGACTTTTCAAGCTCCGGTGTAGACTCTCGGAGCTCCTGTGTTTTACACATATCCTCTGAGGGTGGTCCCTCTGTGGTCTGCGCCATGTCTTTTTTATGATCGGGTGTAGGCTGTCTGAGCCTCCCGTGATCTGCCTGCCTAGGGTGCAGTGCCTTTTTCGTAATAGTTAGGCTAGTAAGTACATCCTCTCGATTTTGGCGCAGAGGATGTACCTTCTCTGCACGCTTTTGTACCCCAAAGACTGATGCAGTCATTGGGGCAACCTTGGCTCTTCTTAAATTTTTTTTATTGTCAAAGGACTTTACCCTATGATATGCAGTCTTTGTCGACTTTTCAAGCTCCGGTGTAGACTCTCGGAGCTCCTGTGTTTTACACATATCCTCTGAGGGTGGTCCCTCTGTGGTCTGCGCCATGTCTTTTTTATGATCGGGTGTAGGCTGTCTGAGCCTCCCGTGATCTGCCTGCCTAGGGTGCAGTGCCTTTTTCGTAATAGTTAGGCTAGTAAGTACATCCTCTCGATTTTGGCGCAGAGGATGTACCTTCTCTGCACGCTTTTGTACCCCAAAGACTGATGCAGTCATTGGGGCAACCTTGGCTCTTCTTAAATTTTTTTTATTGTCAAAGGACTTTACCCTATGATATGCAGTCTTTGTCGACTTTTCAAGCTCCGGTGTAGACTCTCGGAGCTCCTGTGTTTTACACATATCCTCTGAGGGTGGTCCCTCTGTGGTCTGTACAGGCGGCATTTCTTTCTCTGTGTCCCCATAGTGCAGTGTACTTTGTTTTTGTTTGATTATAATACATTTGGAGAGGTCCTCTCTACTTGTCATGGCTTTTGGTCCCTTTTCCTCCAAATGTTTCACAACCTTGCTTTGGTCAGCTGCACGCCTGTTGGTTTTGTGTAGCAGCGCGTCTATTTGCATCATTAAGTTGTAAGCCCTGTCTTCGGCAGCTTGTAACTCTTTTTTTTGACGGTCGTTTTCATCCAGCAGAAACTCGATCCTCTGTTGTGTCCTAATGTGGTTAGGACAATCAATCTTTAGTGATTGCCTAATTTGCTCTTTCACTGTGTTGATATTGGAGAGGTCCTCTCTACTTGTCATGGCTTTTGGTCCCTTTTCCTCCAAATCTTTGACAACCTTGCTTTGGTCAGCTGCACGCCTGTTGGTTTTGTAGAGCATCTCCTGTAATTGTACGTTTAATATGTCTGCCCTTTTTTTGGCAGCTGTTAACGCTACGTCTTGACTGTCGTTTTCATCCAGCAGAAACTCTATCAACCGTAGTCTCCCACTGTGGTTCAAACCAGTGAATTTCCTAAATTGGTCTTTCAGTGTGTTGACCTGCATCATGTAACACATGTTGAGCAGCTCCGTGTAATCCGTGCTCGACTTCATTTTCATACAAATGTTGTATGTTGTTCCTTGTGTAGTAATCTTCTTAACGTTTTAAAATAAACGGAGCCTCCCACCCTTAGGTTAGGTTTAATCATTGACGTCATGCGCCTTTGATGTCCGTGCGCATGCGCGCTCGTTTCTCGTTTACTATATGTAACCGGCGGGTTGGCCACGCCTACACCGCCTGGTTAGTAATTTGACAGAACAATCAGGGATATAAATAACACCTGGGGAGACGCTGTTGTCACAAGCAATTTCTGTGCTGGTTGCTGCCTTAACCGGTCTGATGTGAATCTCCCTCCATTGAGCTGTGTCCCGCTTTCTTTAAGGTTTGTCCAACGGGCTAATTGTAGATCGGGGG
>NW_018127888.1:1350554-1356973 GCF_001952655.1 Monopterus albus | reverse complement strand
ATATCTTTGAAGTCAACATTTTTCAGACATTTATCATTCAAATGACTAATGTCAAATGACTGGACGGAATGTTCAAAATTCACGTTCTCTCAAAATGTCATGTATCCTGCAATTTAATATTCATTCATACTGTAGTGTCCCGCAGGACACAAGGAAGACAACCGTGAGTGCCAACGAATAGTCGCTTTTTTATTAACTCCACACAACCGGTTACTGTTGGCCGTAGCCACGCCAAAACAGCCCAACAACAAGAAAAAGAAACAACCTGCTAACACCCTCCGTAGCTCCCATCCCCCCCACACAAATCCCCCTCACACTTCTCTCCCTCCCGCTCTCACACCTCTTAACCCCTGAAGCTCCACACCCATCAAGGAACCATAACAATTTAGAACATCATAACATGCCAAGTGAAGGATCACCACAATACTTTTAGATAGAAACTCCAAAATAAAGAAACCTCAGTAACATACAGTATGTGTAGGCAGAGGAAGAAATGCTTTGTGTATGTATTTGTGTTGATGCATATTGTATTTTACTATCTAATACATCAAATTTTATCTTTGTTCAAGTAATTCTTGTGCAGTGATCTTCTTATAGGCTAGTACTGTTGTAAGTGCATATATGTAAACATATTCACAGCCTGATTATTTTATTCATACAGAGAAACCAAATGTGTCACATGAGCTGGCCTCAAGAGTTTATCAATAAAACATTTAAGTTCAGAGACTATGGAGCATCTGAAGTATGTGTTTTAAACCTAGAAGTTGCCATCGCAACACAAACAGTGAGAAAAAGACCACGTATCTCAAATTGAGACCCTTGTCCCTTTATTCAGTAACCATTCGTTGCAGTGTTTGACATTAAACATTCAAACAGTATTGTTCAAAATACCTTCACAGTCAGACATGAGGGCAGTCGAGAAGTAAATCATCAATATTCTCCAGTGAGAAGAATGGCTAGTTTGAGGGTCTGACCGATCAGAGAACAGTATGTGACTATTAATAGAACATTAAAGGCCACTGACATGGACAGGATTCATGTCTGTAAACACATACACCTGTACAAACACACACAGCATATAAACATGTAAACAGTAATTTCAAAATACACTGACTTGTAGGTCAAATGTAATGCAGACGATATAAAAGTGCTTTACAATGTTAACTTACTCAGCAGTGAGTGACACTGATTACAAAAGTTATGTCGACAATGGCAGCGAGAGAACAAAACATTTCAGTATCACTCAATGTCGATGCAGCTCTTTATTGGGACATTATTGTCCATACAGGTGGGAGCCTTTCCCTGACCTGCTGTGATTGGCTGCGAGAAGCAGAGAGGCGCCTCTATACAGCCTGGGAAAAATAGGCTACTGGCTGTGCTTTTTGAAAACATGGAGAGGAGAGAGAGAGAAGTGCGATAAGGCCGAGAGGAAGAGCTGAGGTCATCACAGAAGATCTGGCAAATCTAGAAGACATAGATCTTGTCTCTCTGGACGGTGTCGAGGTCGTCGTCCATGGTCAGGAGGACCTAAGAGGAAACCAGAGGGGTGAGGGATTAATGCACAGTTTCAGGTTTACAGGTTCCCTTTTCAAAAATATTCTTATATATACACAAATATCACATATTTTAAGCTTTCAGCCTTGTCAAACATTTGCTGTACTGACTCCTACTTACATTTACTTTAAATTGTTTTAGTATGTTAAGCAAATTCTAAACACCCAGAACAAGATTTTTGTCAGTTTTGAATGTACATGATGTGTGTAAAGACACACACACACACAACAAATATGATCATACCAGGAAGGATCCAAACATGGCAATGGAGGAGAGGAAGTGCCAAATGTCATGGTCATCAAAGAAAGAGAGCAGGATACAGTCCCTGTTGTGCTCACGAGACTCTGCTGGTGTTTTCTGTGTCAGGCAACAGAAGCACACGGTAAAATGATGCCACCGTATGAAGGAGCACAAAGATTCAGTAGATAAAAAAGGAATATGATACTATGTAATAGGAGTGTGAATCACTAACCTCCCAGGTGCTGAGGCCCTGGAAGAAGAAATACAATGCAAAACCCCCCACTACGGCTGTGAAGAGAATACACACCAACGGCAGACACTGGATTCTCTCACCACTCCGCAGCTACACACACACACACACAAAAATCTTTAAATATACAGTACAAAATGTTTGCTATTTTATAAATCTGCATGAACTCAATGGATAAACCCACCTTCATAATGATATAGAAGGCAAAGTAGAGCAACAGGTTGCAGATGGCGATGGCCAGCAGGTAGGAGGCAAAGTCATTAGGCTTCACTATGAGCCCATAGGCAGCTCTGCAGAAAGGAAGGAAGAAGTAGGTATCATCTGTCACTTCTGCTCTCTGGATTTAAATGTAATTTGTAGCTACTTAAGTTAGAGAGAAACACCGTGTTTACTTACAGAGACCAGTTGACTATGTTCCCCATTACGAGCAGAACCATGCGGTCCTATGTGGGTGAAAGATAAAACAAGAAATTTAATACATTTACTGTTATTTCCGAGTAGCAGGACAGTGACATGGCTTTTTGTACATTTCTCTACTCCAGCACATTAGTAAAATGTATATTTGTAGGCAACATCTGAGGATATCACTGCATCTCAAGTCTCTCTGCATTTACAGTATAGTAATTACACTCTCAAACACTGAGATTCTTTGAAAACTCTGGAGGGAGATGCCAGAGAAAATGATGTTACTAAACCATGACAACATGTTGACATGTTTTTGCCTAATTTCCTGGTCATACTCACAATGTACATAGGTCCACTGCACTGTCTGATGCAATCTGTGTAGATCACGTACACAATCCTGCGCAGGATTCCAGAGTCTGACACACAAATATACAGATAAACATCAGCCACTGATGTCAGGCACCTTAATTACCTTAACTACCTCCTATCCATCAACCTCAGTATTAGCCTTTGGAAACAAAACAATAATACGAGAAGCTCCCTGGTAATAAAAAATGTTATTCTAACTAAAATCACATGGACTAATATGAACCACTGCTTATATCTAACAACTAGGACTCCAGTCCTTGTTGCTGTGACTTTACCGAGCCTCCATCGGCCCATGTAATAGAGCTGCGTGCTGAGGAGAAGAGTGGCCAGGATGTGGATCACCGAGAAGACGATCCAGAAGGCTGTGTTTCCTTTGCCAAACACCTGCAAACAGACCATCACAAACATTTGGGAATATGCACGAGTGGTTTTGTGTGTTGACCATCACCCAGACGTTGTCTCATTTGGGGTGTGTGCAAGTGTGTTCGTACCACTCCGAGCACAGAAAAAAAGATGACCATGGCCAAGCAGGCATAGGCAGTGTAAGCACTGGCGTTGATGTCTGGGTGTCTCTTCTGATACAGCTTCAGCATACACAGGCCGGCAATCATGTACATGAAGGAAGTGTCTACAAAGAAAGTAATGAATATTACAACACACACATATACAGTACATACCTTTTACTATTTAAAAACAGTAAGAGAAATCACTGCAGACTGCATCTCTGAACAACAGCTTGGATTTATTGCCTTTAGAAGAAGAAGAAGGGGCTGCTATCATGGGGGGATCAGTGTCTTGCCCAAGGACACTTCGACATGTGGACTGCAGGCACTGAGATTTGAACCTTCACCGCCGTTGCCTCCCTTTATTGCAAATGACCAGCTTTAACTATTTTCATAAAGTAAAATGTGACTTACAGAGAGACTGAATTACATTTCCTGCCTGGTAAGTATCGTTTACAATACAAAATTTCATTTCCTGCCGTCTGCTCTGCATGCCAGGCTGAGCACAACAAACTGGAAGACAATTTCTAAGAGAGCTCTAACAAATACCCTCACACAAAACTGAAAAACTGAACCTGAACCGCTTTCCTCTAAGGTACAGAACCATCTCTCTGCAAACTTCTTCAATAACTGTGTCAATTAATGGCTGAAGCTGTCTTAGCATAAAAAAAAGGTTCTTAAAGAGCCCACAGAAAGCTGTGTGACAGAGAAGAAATTTCACATCAGACTGTTAGTTGTTGCTAGTAGTATTCTGCATATGACACATGAAATGCTAGTGGGAACAGAAGCACACTTACCAAACTGGAAGTTTGTGTAGTTGGGACAGACATGGTAGCAGGCACTGAGCAAGCCCTCCATCATTAGAGCAGTTCCCATAGCATAAAACAGGCCAAAGTGTTTTGGGATACCACACTCCTGAATGGTGGGAGAGAGGAAAACTGAATGTGAATAAGTATGCATTAGACTCTTTATTCCAAATGTGCTGCATATCTCTGGGTGTGTCTGTTTCTCGTCTTCAGTACTATCCATTTCCTGATCCATTTATACAATCGCTATATAACA
Organism: Monopterus albus; assembly: GCF_001952655.1. Classification (NCBI taxonomy): domain Eukaryota; kingdom Metazoa; phylum Chordata; class Actinopteri; order Synbranchiformes; family Synbranchidae; genus Monopterus; species Monopterus albus. Next base: position 1,352,590 of record NW_018127888.1, on the reverse strand, counting down.
CTGTAATTTATGGAAATGTTAGAAAAGCAAAGAGGTGTTCTTATTAACGTCACAGTGTTTAAACATTTGCGTCTAACAAAATAAGCTAATGTTTATGTTTTCAATCATTAACACTTTATTCGGTCTAGGAATACAGCTGAAACTCATTTTTGCTGGGTGACACAAAAACTGAGCTAACTGATTTGTGCCTTACAGTGTGTCAGATACTGTATGTCAGTGTACAGTAGTGCCTGTGCCTTACCAGTGCGTTGAGACTGTTGCGAAGCAGAGCTCGACTGTGGACAATATCTCTCCTGAGCACAATAAGGAGGAAGAGGAGTCCAAGCATCACGTAACCGAGGTTACTGAGGATGTTGTTGAATGCACTGTGTAGGACAAAAATCGAGTTATTCGTAGCATGCTTTACCACAGGTTTGTCATCCATTAGCCGTTTTGTTAGCTGCTGTATCTACATACCTTAGAGCTCCCAGTGGGTGGGCACACAGAAAGTTGTAATAGCAAATGTCCTGGTTTCCTGTAACATTGACAACCTAAAGAAGAAAGTCCGGTTACCATCCAACAGTGCACGGCTGTGTATTTGTTTTCTTACAGAACCTTTCTACCCAAACAAACTTGGCTACAGTTTGTTTTTCTTACAGTCTGGTAGGTGATGACCAGCTGGACGACTGGCAGGGCATAGAACACAGCAATGGTGGCGATGTTCCTGAAAAGATCAACATCAATAATGTCCATAATAAAACAGATTAAGAGTTGCTGGAAGGACATTGTGCTTCATTATTAATATTATTTACATATATCTCTCTGTAACTAGTGAATAACAATATTATTTTATTACTGAGACAACAAGCTTAGTTTCACTTATTACTCCAAGATGCTACAGCTAGAGAGCAAATGAATAATTTCAACACAGAATTCATAATCAATTTTTTTTTTTTGTATTTAATATGACATAATGTCAACCTGGTGGCAAAATGCCATTAACTACAAGTTTGTTGATAATGTGTGGATCTGATGGCTGTAAACTGGATGTGAAGTAAACTTTGTTCTTGGATTATTGTAGTTGATTCTACTCTTTGATGCAATTTGTCATTCTCAGTCTCACCAGAAGTAGATTTGGTATTTCTTGTTGAGGACCCTCTTGTCTTTGCGGGACAGGTCAGCTACGCAGAGATATTTCTATAATAAGAAAAGGACAATGTTACTGACAACAGCAGAAAATGCTAACGTTCAAACATGATGGCATGTGATTATTCACATCTTACCCATTACAAGCAATGCTGACTTGAAATTAATGAAATACGAGTAATGCGTAAGGCGTACCTTGGTACGGACAATGTTCTTGTCTGAGTCGATGTCTTCCAGCGTGTCATAGTCAGCCTCCTCCACAGAGCTCAGAGACTCCTGCCTGCTTCGTCCAACACTCTCCAATGATCGCTCTGAAGACAAGTGAGAGGATGAACAAAAGAAAAGAATCTTTCACTTCACTGGAGGGACAATCTGATCTAGACGGCCATCTACATTGTTATAAAATGTTTTGATGCAAACACATTACACCTTTAAAATTTCTTTGCAATTTTCAAATATATTAACCAGAAAATCAGAATGGTTGTTGGTACTTTACAACACCAATGTTTAGCTGTTTATTTCAGTATCATAAAAGATTAGGAATCTGGTCTCTTTCTGGCATCAACATCTCAAGTCTCATTGACATATGATTCAAATAGAGTTGATTGGTTTGGTGGAAATCTCAGAACTGATTTGGCCAATTATGTGGCAGTGTGTCACCGATGTGGATGGCTAAGTGGTGAAGGTGATTGAGGATTGGTCGACGTTTGAAAAGCTCCTGCCCTGATGAATAAAAGCACACAGAAAACCAGTGAGGAACAGGAGCTGTTCACAGGGAACCAACTGCAAGCCAGGCTGTGGAGACATAATGCAGAATGACAACGGTGGGCCACAAACAATGTGTGTGTGTGTGTGTGTGTGTGTGTGTGTGTGTGTGTGTGTGTGTGTGTGTGTGTGTGTGTGTGCGTGTG
>NW_018127888.1:1342886-1345569 GCF_001952655.1 Monopterus albus | reverse complement strand
ATTACAAGCAATGCTGACTTGAAATTAATGAAATACGAGTAATGCGTAAGGCGTACCTTGGTACGGACAATGTTCTTGTCTGAGTCGATGTCTTCCAGCGTGTCATAGTCATCCTCCTCCACAGAGCTCAGAGACTCCTGCCTGCTTCGTCCAACACTCTCCAATGATCGCTCTGAAGACAAGTGAGAGGATGAACAAAAGAAAAGAATCTTTCACTTCACTGGAGGGACAATCTGATCTAGACGGCCATCTACATTGTTATAAAATGTTTTGATGCAAACACATTACACCTTTAAAATTTCTTTGCAATTTTCAAATATATTAACCAGAAAATCAGAATGGTTGTTGGTACTTTACAACACCAATGTTTAGCTGTTTATTTCAGTATCATAAAAGATTAGGAATCTGGTCTCTTTCTGGCATCAACATCTCAAGTCTCATTGACATATGATTCAAATAGAGTTGATTGGTTTGGTGGAAATCTCAGAACTGATTTGGCCAATTATGTGGCAGTGTGTCACCGATGTGGATGGCTAAGTGGTGAAGGTGATTGAGGATTGGTCGACGTTTGAAAAGCTCCTGCCCTGATGAATAAAAGCACACAGAAAACCAGTGAGGAACAGGAGCTGTTCACAGGGAACCAACTGCAAGCCAGGCTGTGGAGACATAATGCAGAATGACAACGGTGGGCCACAAACAATGTGTGTGTGTGTGTGTGGGTTGGTCCATACCCATGTATCCATAGTTGTTGTCAGTTGAGGTGGCGCTGTCGGTGATGGCCTCTGAACTCAGAGTGCTGCCGTTGTCAGCTGTTGGAGAAAGGGGAGAGAAATGTTTAAAATTCACATAGATTAAAACATAAACAAAACCAAAATGGTTCAAAACTCACCAATGGAGCCATATTCATATGGCGAGACTGGACTCCTGCCTGTTGAGACATGCACACATGTAAAAATCGAAGCTGATTACCAAAAGCGCATGCGCAGACAAGCATGTGGAATACCCATAATCGTTAGTATCTTAACAATCCACACTAAAACATCACTGCAGCTGAGTTGTTAGTACATAAACACAGAATAATGACAAGGGCATCGAGACATGGCCAGCAGTTTCTTTTCAGGCTCAAAATGCTTGAAAAGAAAAAAACACATATCTGAAATAACAGTTTGAGTTAATGAATTAATGAACGTGAGTACACAGTGGTGCAGATGCTGATTCGCTGTGAGGAGTAGTGACTGCTGCAGTGAGAGGGAACTGTTTAAAAACTGTAAGCATTATGTGGTTTAAAATCAAGTATTGTCAGCATGCCCTGCACTGAAGAGATACAGATGCACACAGCGAGGCAAACCTGAGCTGAAGAACACACACACACACACTTTGATCTTAATGATTATCTCCAGTATGTTTTCCATGGAACAACTTCTATTTTATGCTCTTTAGCATTAGCACCTACAATGGATATACAGTACGTGTGTTTCTTCAGTCAACAAACTGTACAGTTGTGAGGACTTAGGGTAGAAGGAGAACACTGATGAAATATGTGATGAACAGGATGATGAACATACTTTGTGGTTAGTTGTACCTAACAAGTGGATCATGTGCATCTGTATCTCTAGATCTTGGATTAGTGCCATGTTTATGTGACTACACAGTCCACAACAGCTAAGCACATCACTTTATTTTCCTTCTAAGAATAAGAAAGGAGAGTTACACTATGCAAACTAATGCATGCAGAGCATCCACGGACAAGCAACACACTGTGAGACAGGACAATCAGTGCACAATAGGAGTAACTGTGTTGTTATACCGTCTCGGTTCTTCCCAAGCAGAGAGGCTGCACCACACATTAGCATGAGGGGAAGAGAATGAGAGACACACCGAAACATTACAGTCTACATAAAAAGAATTTAATGGTTATTATACAGCATATTTATAGTGTATATTATGGCATAGACTCTGCAGTACAGTGTCATGGCTTCTAAAGAAAATGATATCCTCCACACACCCTTTATTGAGCCCATAATGGGCCAGTCCATCATAGCTAGTTGCTGGGTTACCTGTCTCAGCAGGCGACATGTCAGCAGGGTTCTGAAACACCTCTCTCTTCTTATTCATTCTGCAGAAACAGAGAGGAAAGGATGCAAATTAACATAATTTGCAGTGGACTTTTATACATCTACATTCACTGATCATAGATCAAGCGTCCTGGGATAAACTGTGACCAATAATATATGTCTAAACAGTGTCAACTTGTACTGCTGTTCTTTTTGTGTGATGTTAATGTACACTTTCTGGCCTCTTAGGTTAATCTAATGAAGGTTAATAAAGTTGTCTTAAATGATGTGAAACCATAACTAAACCAGAAGCTTTATCTACTGTAATAAGTACTGTCAGTACCAGAGTGAAAAGGGAAGCTATTTCTGTCACTTTTAAAGAAAAGTGATTTCAAATACAAATATCTCTGAACTCGAGCAAGCCCGTATAACATTAAATGAAGGAAATACAGTAACTAACTGTTGGTTTGGTTGCAGAGAAAAGTGTAAAATCCTACCGCATCTTCTCTACACAGGCCACCAGCAAGGTGAGAAGGTAGAAAGAGAGGAAGATGCCCAGGCAGAACAGCATGCCCATCACATATGCCTCCGCTGTGGAGTGTGGAGACACATATATTTAAGCTCATTTA
>NW_018127888.1:1326156-1341363 GCF_001952655.1 Monopterus albus | reverse complement strand
CCTTTCGGTCATGACCCAAAGCTCATGACCATAGGTGAGAGTTGGAACGTAGATCGACCAGTAAATCGAGAGCTTCGCCTTGCAGCTCAGCTCCTTCTTCACCACGACGGACCGGTACATCGACTGCATTACTGCAGAAGCTGCACCGATCCGCCTGTCAATCTCCCGTTCCATCCTTCCCTCACTCGTGAACAAGACCCCAAGATACTTAAACTCCTCCACTTGAGGCAGGAACTCTCCACCAACCTGAAGAGAACAAGCCACCCTTTTCCGACAGAACTGCTTCCTCAGTTGTTCAATTTCTGCTGCAATTCCCTCTGTCATGTGTGGTAAATCAGATGCTGAGAGTATTTGTAAAAATATCCATTCTCTCCTCTGATTTTTGCATCCCTGAACAGGAATACCTTGAAATAAATACTGCATGAGGCCAAATGCCCAAATTCCTGCAATGCCGCTTTTCTTCTGTTTTTACTGTGAAAAAACCCCACAGCGACTGCTTAGCAAATATAAACACAGGCAATTCCACTGTTTAGCGCCAGAAAACGAGCCGCAAAACCTTAGTAAATATCCCCCTTAGTGTCAAACACAAAGCTGTTGTATCATGGTATACTGTATACCTGAGGCTGAGATGGTGATGCAGTGAAGTTGAATTTCTTGTCTGTCCTGTAATCAAGGTGAAAACACCACGTCAGACATACCAGCAAGCACCTGCTTTGTTACTATATAAAAAACAGTCTGACAGCATTAAGCTAAGATTTCAGGCAGCAATCATGCTGTGTGTTTGTGTGATTATATCAGCTATAACTCACTGCAGGGTGAAGCTTTCAACACGGCTGACCCTGAGCTTGTAGTTTGTACCCTGGCTAGACAGGGTTGACACATCCACAAAGAAATACTGGGTCTCGGAGGCGACCCGGGTTGGAGGCTGGCACAATGTGCGGCCCACATGGTTGTAAGGGTACTTCCTCTGGTAGCTGGAAAGAAGAAGACACACAGACAGAGGCTCATAGAACAGAGAAAGGCGTTTTTGCAACTGCAACTTGTATAAATGAAATTATATTAGTAATTAGGCCTAATATAGTTTTCTGTAACCATTGTGTACCTTACAGGGGTGCAGAACGTTTCCATGATAAATTCTGAGGTTTAATAATTTGTCAGATGGGGGAGGTGTGTATTGCTCATTATTGCTTAATTTTACTCCCACACACGTCAATAATCTTGTTGATAGTGCTGCAGCCTCCCTGCGTATGACACTTGATACTGTTGCCCCAGTGAAAAAGAAGGCAGTGGTACAGCTCGCAGCTCCACTCCCTAAAGCAGGCATCACAAAAACTGGAAAGGAGGTGGTGCTCCACTAAGTGAGAAAAGTTTTTCCTAGCCTTTAAAGATAGTTTAATAACATATAAAATAGCCATTCGTAGTGTCAGAACCACACATTATTCATCACTAATAGAGGAAAATAAGAACATCCCCAGGTTTCTTCTCAGCACTGTAGCCAGGCTGACAAAGAGCCACAGTGCTGTTGAGCTTAACATTCCCTTAGATCTCAGCTGTAATGACTACATGAGCTTCTTTACAAATAAAATCACAACTATTAAAAAAAAATTTATCAGATCATTCCCACAACTCTCACAGATGCATCATCAAGTAAAACAGCTTTAAAAACATCTGTAAGACCTCATTTATATTTAGACTGCTTCTCTCCTATAGATCTCTCTGAGTTGACTTTGATTTGGTGCTATACAAATAAAACTGAATTGAATTGAATGGGTAGACGCCGAAGTAAAAGATGATGGGTTTTTTCCTACTAGCTTATTTAATATTAAAAGAATGTATTAGATTCTCCAGACTGCTGTTTCAGAATCAGATGTGCCAATTACATCATGCATCTGAGCTAAATCAATAAAAACCCAACTCTCCAGAAATGTTGCTAAACATACAAAATGTAGCTCAAAACATGGAAGTAGATTCCTTTAAACAAAGCATGGGAAAGAGCTAACTGCAGTCAGCTGACTTGGAGATAGCTCCTTTACAGTAAGATGGGCTGCTCTGATCTGCATTGGCAGATCCTCAAAGGAGGAAGTGAAAGTCCAAGGTTCATTAGTGATCTGCTAAAATGCTTGGCCATGAGATTACACAAGCAAGACAAGGGCAGGGTCATTCTGGTGTTGCACAACCTCAGAGAGTGGAAGATACAGGTTACATAACAGAGAACCTGTTGTCTAATGGCTAATAAACAATTGAACTTCTCACCTGTTATGAAATCCAACATGGTTCAGACAGCCAAGGTAAAATCCAAAGCATATCATAGAATGTAGATTCTGCTGTATACCAACTGGCCTTAATACTACTGAAAGGTTAAAAAAATGACTGCAATTCTAACTCAGATGTCTACAACTGAACCACACCATCTTCCTTCATCACATCTACAAAGTATTCTACAACAAGCACAGCAAGTATTTATACATTTTGTTCTGTAACTAGGCCATAAGGTAGACACACAGCTCTCTGCACCAACTAAACTTAAGCAAATCATCTTAAGACCCAACTGTTTAACTAGAGAAAAACAGCCACGCCATTTTGAAACTCCAGAGGAGGAACTTAGACCACACCTTTATGTACAGTCTCTGTGTAAAATAAGTTATAAGGACAAACAAAAAGGCCCAGTATAAAACTAAGCTAGACAGATACGTCCTTTCAGTGCTACACAGACTTGCATTACAGTCCACTTGATTTGGTCAGTTGAGACGTGGTGATAAAATGTCATGACAGCTGATCTGTACCTCTGGAATATATGTTCCTTTTTCCTTTTCATTCTCTATTCAGCTATTGAATGTGCTATTGCTCTATCTGACATATAGTACATAAGCCACAATTTGGGAATCAGTGTATGTCATTACATATGGTATATGACATTGTAACACATGTATGCTCTAACACATACTGTATATGCCCTATTTATCTTCATAATGTAGATAAGGTCTATGGACTTTGAGGACAATCTCAACTACACAAAACATTGCATATTGGTACTAATTTCGGTGCTGACCTACCATTTATAAAATATTACTGACTGAGAGTTAATAAGCTGTTACAATGACAGAGAGAAATCAAACAATACAGTATGTGGGTGACCTCAGATAACACAACACAATAACGACTGGACTGTTTCATACAATGCTGTATGACTAGGGGCTGGGTTTAAAAGACAGAATGACCAAAACGCAATCTACAAGAGTTTCTCTTCAGTTGATATGAAAGAAAAGATCATGCTTCCAGATGAATCCAGTTTACAGTTTATGTATGCAAAGTGGGAATACTCACAGGCCTCTTAGTATGAGAGGGACTTGAAAAGACAGCACATTTTGTTTCTGTCGTACTACAAACAGGATAGGGCTCTCCAAAACCTGTGACAACACATCCACAGACACACGCACTCCCTCTGTCTGAAACCCAAAGGAAGCAAAAGGAGAAAACACCCTATTAAACTCGGCACTGCTGGCCGTTATTAAGTGAGAAACAAATCTACTGACGATGTAAACTCACCTTATTCCTGGAGACAGTGTGGTTGAAGGCATAGATTGTCTGGTTTTCACTTGTCACTGTATCATTATAGGTGACATCAAACTCCGCATCTTTCTGGACTACATGCTTGGTTTCCCCCACCGCCCCATTCCCGCAAGCAAACTTGGACACATATAAACAGAGCACGGCTATCAGTGCTGGTCGGATCCAAAAAGGACCAGGTCCATAGCTGATTTTATGTCGAGATTTCCAACAACTCCTTAAAACCATTTTGTCTGACACTGTATTCCCAAACTGGCAACAGATACCTAATGTTATTCTAGCTTGTGCGCCAGTCCCAGTAAAAACTCCACCCCCATTCAGCATCAATTTATTCACTACCTTAAGTGTACCAGACAGTTGCTAACTGGCAGGCTATAGAGACAACGACTTGTTTACATTACACAAAAACGTTCCCCTGAAATCCGCAACAAACTCGAAGCCGTCAGCCACCGTATGACACACAGTAACACTAGTTTCAAAACAAGATGACAGCGATTCTCAGTTCCTCTTCTGAAATGCTGAAGCCTACCAGGCTACTAGCAAACTGTGCTAACGTCACCATTGTTGGTTAGTACACTAGTAAGATAGCTCCATGTTTTGATATCGGATTTCGGCTCGAGCAACACGGACTGCGTCGAAAATAAATGTGCTTTTTCAAGTCTGTACAACATGCACGGTTGTCACGGTCTGTAGTCGTGGTACCGCACCATTGTGCAAGTATTTCTCGGTAGGGAAGCGATGTGTTTACGACGTGAAAAATCTGTGCTATTAGCGCCCCTCCACGCTCAGACCGTAAACAAACCCAGTGCGGCGTCATGACGTAATGCCGCTGCCCTCCACAACATACAGTATTTATTGTTTTTTCACAGTATCACGCTGATAACGGTTACTCTGAGATTACTTTGGTGAAAATGTATTATTATTATTATTGTGTCCATGGTTGACAGGGACACCTGTTCTCATTTTATTTAATTCATTTACTTGTCATTTAGTCCATATCTGTAAAAAAAAATCTATTAAAAAGAAAATGTCCTTTGTCTATATCAAACAATGCATTTGGTCTAAAGCTGAATGCACTAACAAAAAAAGCTGTAAAAACGCACAACAGCTTTAAGCGTATTTTGCGTGATTAGTTTGCTTCTCTACTGCCATATTTATATTTATGCAACACAACTTGTATGCACAAGAAGTATTTTTGACGTGCTGTTTAGATGCTTGTGATTCTTGTTCTGAGTTTAATCAGAAAAGTGTCTTTTAAGGAAAATTGTTATTAATGTGCAGATCGCCAGTAATAATGTCAGAGGTATATAGCGATAGCTATATCCACTATATAACAATGTTGTCTGTTACATGTTGTCAGCAGGCATCCCTTTTAGTAGAGAACACACAGCTGACTACAAATGGCAGCTTTATTTTGCTTAGAAGCCTTCGCTACAAACAGTAAACCAATGATGCATTGCTCCCCAGGGCTAGGTCAATGTCAGTTTGTTAGATGTACTTAGGCATTTGAACCTGGATCTTTCTTGCAGGAGGTCCTCTCTACCATGGGGTGGTGCTGTCTCTAGCCTGGCGAGTCAGCAAGAATAGAATGGAATGGAATAAAATAGAATAGAATTTTCCCTATTAGAAAGCAACCTGTTCTACACCATTCTGTAGAACAGAATAGCCTATTAACCTTTATTATTTACTGCTTATATTATATTATTTGTGGATTAAATTTGAGTTTGAATTTTATCCAGGTATTTGACATTTTATGTTTTTAACCCATGTGTTTCACTATTTATTGTTGGAGCCTTTGTGGCGCTGATTTCTATTCTAATACCAGGTGTTTTTGTCATATTCATACCTATTAGCATGGATTATTATTTGTTTTTATTTTCCAACAGGACACACTTGCTAAAGAGTACGATAATAAATAAACATTGCATTAATTAATTAATTATAGTAGTTTTGCTACAGAATGAGGACATTTTGGCTATAACTCATTTTCAGAAACACCTTTTTGAGGGTTAAGACTTGGCTTTAGGACTCAGAATTAGGTTAAGTGTTAGGGCAAGGGGCTAAAGAATGCATTATGTCAAAAGGTGTCCTCACAGTGATAAAAGTATGTACATGCTTAATGACTGCAACCCTCTCTTTGTGAAGAATGTGAAATCTGAGAATTTAATTACCGTGGAAATACAGCTAATGTCGCTACCGTGTTCATTAGATTTTCCCAAAGAGCTTTAGCAGCCCATTCTCAAAAGGTCAGGGCCATTTCTTAGCACTCTAGTGACATTCACCTTTCTGCAGTAGGCACAAACAGCATTAATAGCCACAATTTGTCTGGACCTCTCCGTGGGTCCGTTTATCATCCCATCATTCAATTTAACCTTCAAACGAGAACATTGGTAAAGGGTTCAGAATTTCATTTTTTGACAATGTGAAAAATGTTAATCGTTGCACGTTTCTTTTGTTTTCATAATAAAACGTGAAATCAAACAGACGAGAAAACCAAAACCCCAAACAAGTTTTATTCTGTTTTTTCAACTGTGGATTTCTTTTCTTTGCCTTGCGCATGCGCAGCAATTAACCGACGGCCTGTATTATTCATATTTACATCGATTAGTTTATTATTAATAGTAAGTAACTGGTACAAAATAAGCTACATCACACAGCCTATCGCCTTTTTGAAGGGGGTGGGACTTAACTCGTACTGTAGATCTATGTATCCTCTGTGTGATGTAAAGTTATTTAATACCTCACAATATTATTCCCGAAATAATATGAGTAAAGATAAATTTCACATTACGCAGTGCAAGGTAAAACTTCCACCACCGTCAAAAAGTGATGGGCCCAATAATGTAGCCTATAAATTTTGAAATGTAGGCTAACAGTTAAGCTCCGGTTAGCCTACTTATCATTAACAATAAGATAATCTGTGCAAATATTAAAACATAATAAAGGTCGACTGTCATCACTGGTGGACTGACAGTGAAGTTAATAGTCTACCATAAACGCCAATTCCCATGAGAATTCGTTTAAACGTCTGGTAGTTTTACACTTCTCACTTTGTTGGAGCGGGCGCAGCGCTCACTGTCTGAGCATGCGTACTGTAAATAAAAGTCATAAATCCACAAACAGAAAAACAGAATAAGTCTTCTTTTTTGTTTTTGTTTTCTTGTGTAATGGATAACACGCTTTGTTAGGAAAACAGAAGAAATATGCAGTGAGTTTCCTTATTTCACGCCTATAAAAAACAAAAACGAAATTCTACACCGCCTATCCGTTTTCTCGTTTGAAGGTTAAATCAAATAACTGAATGATCGGATGATACACGGACCTTCGTGGCATTGCAGAATCAACTGCCAGAAACTGAAAACATTCTTATGCGTAAATATTCATAATGACAGTCATGTATATTCGAGCACTATGGAGTTAAATCTCGACTTGATAATTTGAACATGTCTGTTTTCCTCAATTCGATGTTTTCAATCTGTCATGGTTAGAGCGGGCATACCCTACCTATACCTTTAAGCCTCATGAGCTCGTCTGATCATACACAATGCAGCACTTTGCAAGGAATCACTGAATCATGGGAACCAGAGTGATGGTGATAATGCGCACTTCTTTGTCGCCAAGGCAACCACAATACGTTACTGTGGATGAAGTCATTTGTTACACCGATCGTTACCATGGTTACAACCTAGAGAGGGCGCTGCGGAGGAGCGTTCCACGTAAAATGACGCAGGGCGGGGGCGTGCCCGTGATGCGCGCTGCGCAAGGCTGCTTGTTGTTCCCGCAGAGGCGAGAAGATGGCGGCCGTGTCAAGCGGAGGTGCTGCTGGGTCCGCTGCGGCCGGGATTACGCACTCTGCCCGACCGACCCACGGAGTAATGGGCTCACAAAACCGAGCCCAGCCATCCTCCGGGATCAGCCACTCCACTCGTACCAGCACGGCCGCTGGGTGCATCACCAATCCTGTCCACAATTCGGTCACCAGGCCCCCCCCAGCCCGAGTGGGCTACTATGAAATCGAGCGGACCATCGGCAAGGGAAATTTCGCGGTTGTTAAGCTAGCCACACACATCATTACCAAAGCAAAGGTAAGACGAATGATGTCCGGACGTTAGCAGTGAGCAATTACAAGTTGTCAGTGATTTCATTCAAGCCTTTTCGACCATCTACTTAGGATGACGTTGGGGCCTTCAGGCTCCGGAGACAACGGCCAGCCTTTGGTGACACCATTGCTTGATGTTGGTGGGGGTCCTTTCGTCTCAGGGCATCACCTCTAACTGCAGGACACAAGCACATTTACCACAAGATAAATGTGGTTACACATATTTTAGCTAATTTTATTTCTAAGGAACGGCAGTAAGGCCTGAGGTTACTATGGCAAAGAGCAGAAAACGGGGAGAAGGGTAATGTTATTCACGAAGATGAAAAAGAAGAGTGAACGTTTCGACTGAAGTAGCTAGCTTAGCTCACTAGCTAATTAGCTGTTTGGCTAGATTTAGATTTCTTTCAGGCAGATGCCAAGTCACATAGATGGCGTTAAAGGTTTGCAGCGTCCTGTTGGATAACTTCAAATTAAGAAGCGAACTTTCAAAGTTGATAGGTGTCGGTTGCCCAGGTATTTATAGCTCACTGCGAAATTCGGCGTAGAAGTAGCACCGACAACTAGTTAAAGCCATCTCTTAGCAGAGCCAAAGATTGTCTTAGTTAACGTTATCCCCTAAATGTAACTCTAGCAAGCTTGACAGAGAATGATGAACGACAAAACATAGTCGTTTTGTCACTTTTTGTGGTATTTATATGTCCCAGGTGACATTTCCATGAAGTCTCTTGGACAAAGAAAACACTGAGATAGCAACATTTGTGGTTTTCAAAACTGCCATAACATTTTTCGAGTGTACGTAGATGCTTTTGTATGTAGTGTGCACCAGTTAGTGGTACACTGACACATTGAAACATCCAGTAACAGACACTGATATAAACAAATGATATTCATACAAAACACTAACATTTCTGATTAGTAGATGCGTTGTGTTAGAGTTTACTAGAAGTCAGTCTTGTGAGAATCTGGAACTCGGATCATGACTATTAACATTGCACCTAGGCTTTTAAAGATGAGCTTCTGTTTTTGGCAAGTAGAAGATTTGAACCTGAGGGTAATCAGGGTACGTTTAGGGAATTACAAGAGAGGATCACTCAAATATTATAATGCATGTAATGTGGCATTTTATTTTATGCTACCCTGTTAGATCAGGTGACTTGCTGTTCGAAGGCTTTATTTGCCTTTAAGCAGTCTGTTGTGATTCAAAATGTGTTGGCTATGTCTTCTTGGCTGGGGTGGTAGTATAAACCCAGGATACTACTACTCAGGAGGTGGGCACTAGAAAGCTTTCTCTGATGATATAACTGTTGTGAATCAGTATGAGCATCCCTTATGATGGATGGTTGGTTGAACACACACAGCAGATAGGTGTATCTGAAGCCTATACTTACAGACAGCTTCTGCAGTATAATTTTTTTAACCTGAGGAAGAGCCTTTAATTCTATTAGTACAAATAAAGGTGTGTCAGGGAAGCTGAGTGTGCAGCTTCACTCCATGTCCTTGTTGACGTTCACACAGATAGGCAGACAGTTGACTGCTTTGCACCACATAGCCCAGAGAACCTTCCATTTAATTTCATGAAGCCATAATAAATTTGGGTCAGTGAGTTTAATGGAATGGCTTTCAACACTGCAGAAGATGTTTCATGAAAGATTTGACTGTCATGATACAGTCAAATTCAAAGTAATTTGAAAAGTACTGGACCAGTGTGACCAGTCTGTTTGTAGAAGCAGTACAAAGGCAATAACAATGCTATAGCGAGAGATTGATGAAGTGGCTATATGGTGGTTGTGAAGCTTTGGTCCTTGCATACAATCCTGTTTATGCATGTCCAGATGTATGTGACTGTGTCTGGTTCTCTAACTTAAGAGCAAGACACAGACAGAGGACAAAAATGACAGTGGAACATGGACTGACAGAATGAAAGAGAGGCTTTGTTTGCTGCCTATTGATGGTGGTCACAGACAGACCAGTCAGCTCAATTTTTATCAACTAGTGCAGGGATTTCTACATCCACAGTTGCTTATGAATATCATAAGAACAGGAATGTGCTTTCACATGCCAGTGGATGTCATGAATATGGATATGATCAGTCATCAGATGAAATGCGCATTGGAGACCTGTTTTATGGCCCAAGTTTTATAATAGTCCAATGGGAAATGCTGACTAGTCAAAAATAGCTCTCTGTTGTTAGATGAAGATGAATGATATCCTGCAGTGCAGTCCTACTGAAGAGGATCTGGTTATTTATATTGGTCGATGTAGAAGCCCAGAAAGGTATGGTCCTTTCATAGGGTTCATTCACTCTGTTTTGTTAAACCTAAACATTCAACAGGCATTTTGTATAAAGTTTATTTTCTCAGTACACACTATCATTTCAGCTGTGTGTTTTACTAATTCTTGTGGAATGGGGCTGTTGGTATATGTGCTTGCAGATGGAGTTGCATAACGCAAACCTTCAGTGGCAGATAGCTAGTGTGCTGCACCTAGATGTTGTAAGAATGAAAGTTCATCTCCTCCAGACAAAGGTTGGCTAGTGAAGTGGAAGTCAAAACAGGCATTTTTATATTCACACAGGCGCTACACCAGAGCCAGTTTGGCTACACCTTTGCTGTTGTCTTAGTAAATTTAGATTTTTCATGCTCTCCATAAATGTTGTTGCTGGTAATGCCCCTTCAACAAGAGGAATTAGTTTTCCATTAGCTCAGATTGACATCATCAACCACTAGTTTTAGATTTTAGCTGTAATATTTACTGCATACAGATTTCGGGACTTGGTACACTTTCAGTGAATGATCATTGCTTTTGATATTTTGACTATGTTCAGATAATGCTACAGAAGATTTTCTTTGTTGTATTGCAGAAATGTAGTAGTAGTCTAGACCAGTGTAGTGGAACAGCTGTGATTTTAGATACTGCCAAGCAGTGCAAAAATGTCATTGCATCAACATTTAAAGAAATTGATATATCAAAGAATACAATGGGTTAGCTAAAATTTTGTTTTAATCAAATAAACATTTCCAAACTATTTAGATTACAAAATGATCCATTTGAACACCACATCTGTGCCCATGCTTTGATATAAGCAATTTAGAGCCAAGTTGTTATTTATCTCCTCCACTCACTGATGTTTCTTGAGTTTCCAGCTCAATTTCAAGATATCCTTACAAGCATGCTCAGATTTTATGGAAATATTATATAGAACCTCTACAGAGGCTGGTAAAGAAATGTTAATGTATGTGCACATAGCTTCTTAGTTAGGACACGAAGATGGCTAAGTTATTGAAAGATTTATTTTCCTGTGGACCGCGGTTATGGAAGTGATTGCTCTGCACCACAGCTTCATGTTATTAATTATACCAGTTTTTGCCGCAGTGTTTCTTGAGATGATAGTTCACATACTGACCATTTTAACAGGTGGCAAATTTGCACATCCGTTTGCATATCTTTTCAAGAGGCACTCCACTGTCAACTGTTGCATGGAATAATTGTGTGTGTGTGTGTGTGTGTGTGTGTATACATCTAATTAATTAGTCGACAAAGTCCTTTCATCTTTCATCATCATTCAGGATATGAAAATTTTTTGATAGTGTTCATGGCTGCTGTTCAGGTATAATAACCTAAATCTTGTTTGGTCCTGGCTGGTCTCTGTACTAAGTGGTCAGCGTTAATATTCATTGAGGATGGTGACGCAAGAATGTGATGCAAATAGAGTGTTGCTGATCTCTCCTCACAGTAAATGCTCAGAATGGCATTCTGCATATCATCAACACTTTTCACTACTCAATAATGAATATACATTTATTTTTGAAATTGTAAAGATGACTATAAGTGATCAAACATTTACTGTTCTGTTATGTAATGGACTGATTGTAAATAATAACTGCTTGTGTGTAATAGTTTGGATGAGGTATGATCAGTGCGCTGTGTGTAAAGTAAAGATCAAGTAAAGCCACACTTTTGAAAAGCCCTTGGTCTTGTTGTCCCCTCAGCAAGGTGGAACGTGATTGGTAAAAGATGGCAATTTGCTGTGTGTCCTGATGTGGCACTCTGCAGGGAAACAGTTTTGTTCCTTCTTTTTCCTCCCCAATCTTTGTAGGTAAGAAAAGGATGAGCGGGAGGAAAAGGGCAGGCAGGATGGCAAACATTGGGTAACAGGCCTAATGTACTGTGTAAGAATTGCACTCACTCCCTCAGTCACACTCATACATCTAACATACAGCTTGCCCTCTGTGTTTCTCAAAGACACATACACACACTCCAGTGTGATTTCATTTGACTGACTAATATGACAAAGACTGTTTCTGTTTTACTTTTCATCCTGGCCTCTAGTCAGCTTCTGCTACATTCTCAGTTATATGAATCTGCAGCCAGCCAACTTCAAAAAGGAAAATGCCGTCCAGACTAATTGTGCCTGTTAAATGGATTTGTCAGTATGATCCTGTTGTGTTCCTCACAAACCATCAGCACCTATGTTTCTGCCCCAGACTGACTCCAGCAGTTTGTGTGCATGCAAATCACCCCTCCTTAAACATGTAGGAACAGTAAGACTGTGGCTGTTAAAAACCACATCTGTTCCATTACCTTCCACAGTTGCCAAGGCTCCTAGTTAGAGTAAGGTTGCTCCGTTGACGTTTTACTGGTTTCCTTAGAGATAATGGTGATTCCAGCCCCCACCTACTATTTTTGAATGGAACTGTCTGTTATGTCATATTAAATTATTAAAATTATATATATATTAAATATAAAATTACTAAAAATGGATGCACCATCATTTGTCTGGTGCACTTGGGTTTCAAACCTCTGCATTTCAGACAGGCTGGTTCTGGCCTTTCTGAGATGTTAAATTGGTTGCTTAATGAAGATGGTAGGAGCTCTGCTGATGCAAGCTCTTCCATTCAGAAACTGATAAAGAGCAAAGGTATTTGGTTGAAGCTGCTCCTTTGAATACATATAGTGTACATAGTATGACCTGTATGCTGAGGATGGGCAATATAGATAAATAATCTGTTATGATATACAGTATTTAAATTTATGTCCTATTAACGTGATATAGGCTAGTACATTTTCTGGAAAATTAATTGGCAGTGGACTAAATAACCAATACGTTCATGCTGAGTTGTATGAACGTACTGCTCAAAGTGAGTGTGTGTGCTGCACTCACTCCAAGCTGTGCAGTGAAAATACAGTACGAGAAAATACAGCCGCCTATGTCATTATAAGGCGAAGATACATTGTTATAATAATGAGAAAAAAAAATCACGTTTTAAAGGGAACATATCTCACAAAGACGAGAAAAGTATTTTGCTATAATGAGAACGGCTTCTCATTATAACAAGACACTAATCAAGCATTTAGGCGACTCAGACATTGCCTAAACAAATATGAACTTCTTATAAGTGTGTGATCCCACCCCTAATGGCAACATCTTTAGCCCTTTTCAGACATACACTGCAACCCTTAACTTAGACATAACCCCGAGGAGCTGTATATGAGAACATGAATGTCTGAATTAGTTGGCAGGTGGTTTCTTCTTTGTAAGCACAATAATCACAGTCTGGTAATGTGGACTATGCAGAATCAGTCACTTGAGGTGATGATGTGGGAACAGCCGATTTTGCCCCATTGCTGTCATAGAGAAATAGAACTTTATTTTGTGAATAATATTTATTTGTGCTCTACAAGTCCATATTGAGTCTTATTAGTTTCCTCTAAAACTAAAGTGATGTTGAAGTTCTGGTTACCAGAGTGGCACCAGTTGTCACCTGTGTTTTCTCTTGTGCAGTTAGCTGTTGTGATGTTATGTGTGTTCAGCAAAATTTGTTGCCAAATACTGTTCATGGTTAGGTCTGCATTATTGCCCAAATTTTCTCACCATAAATTTCCCTCCTACACTCCCAAAAAAAAAACAAACAAACAAACTGACAGTGGTAGATGAATTTGTGGCATCCAGTTTGACCCCAGTCTTGTACCTTCAGCCTAACACATTCAACAGAGTTGCTGTCATATGTAAACTTATACAAGGTCACAACACACAAGAAGAACATCTTTGAAAGGCTGTATGCTGACTCATACTGCCTGTATGTTTTCATCTGCGTGCGTACGCACTTAATACAGTCACAGAGTGGAGCAACTTGTGCTGACCTGCCGTGATGCCGTGTGAAGGGTTTGTGAGACTTTTACACACACACAAGCCTCGATTTTGCCTCATACCAAGCAGCTGCAACTTAGCTTTTGTATAGATAGCCATGATGCCATGTTTTGAACCTGAACGGGGATCTGTGTGTGCATGCACGCTTGGATGTTCGAGTTACACAGTTGCACTCTGTCACATGCTGATATGGGTTAAGCCTGAGCATTACACCCCCTCTGGGTGTTATAATCAGTGTCACCTGTTGATGAAGGTTACCCTCATGCATTATATCACCACACCACTTTGGGTGTGTCTGAGTGTGAGTGAACACAGATGAGCATGCAATATGCATTTGCCCCAGCTTCCCACACATTGCATTACAGCATGGAGCCAATTCTTTGTCTAGGATTAACTCCATTGTTGAGT
This sequence comes from Monopterus albus, assembly GCF_001952655.1. Taxonomy (NCBI): domain Eukaryota; kingdom Metazoa; phylum Chordata; class Actinopteri; order Synbranchiformes; family Synbranchidae; genus Monopterus; species Monopterus albus. The sequence continues at coordinate 1,327,141 of NW_018127888.1, read as the reverse complement.
TCAGTCATGATGCTTTTTTTGGCTGGGTTCAGATAGTTGATTTATTATATTTTGCTTGATGATCTGTAACCTGTGTAATAAACTTAGAAAATTCAGCACAGGCAGCTCTATTATTAGGGCCTTACTATGAGTATTATTTCAGGAAATATTAGGATTAAAATACATCATTCCAGACAGCAATGAATAATTTTTATCAATGCTGTTTTTATTCTTAATTTTTTTGATATTTTGATTGTTTATTCTACACTGAGTTACTGGTTTATTATGTACATGTAGCAAAAACTAAATCTAATACAACAGCACTGCAAAAAATGATGGCTTCATGAAAATATTTTTTGTTAAATTTTTATCACAGGTTGAATTGTACAGCATTATACTGAGATGTCTAATATTTTGTGCAGTGCAGCCTATTTTATATTAGTGGTTGTACTATTCGGAATGTGCCACTGCCAGTTTGAGATGTGTTGGAGATTTGCCATCATGTGAATTTGAATGGCTGATAGTTCAATACTGCAGCTGTTTTAGCAGATATAAACATGCAATATAAAGAGAAAGTCCAAATATTTTCAAGAATCACTGTGTGTTACACCTTCAGGGGACAGGGCCGGTCTAGAGAGGTGGCACATTTGTACATGTAAAAAGGAATTTAAACTCTATGTCCTATGAAATCATAAATAGATCTTGCAAAACCTGGTTTGTGGTATAATCACCTTTATTTGGCCAAGTGTGTTACACACAAGGAATTTGTTTCCGGTACAGTACAGAGGCAGTCTCCTGCGGCGCCTACTCAACCGATGGCTCTAACCATCAGGGGCAACTTGGGCATTCAGTGTCTTGCCCAACTGCTCTACCCACTGATCCACAGTCATCCCCACAATACTTCTGCAAGCTCTCACTAAGTCTACCATCAATTTATTTATTTTCCCCTTCCCGGGCTCCATAAGAATCTAATTGTTTATTTTGTGTAAAAATGACACACACATAG
>NW_018127888.1:1272305-1320790 GCF_001952655.1 Monopterus albus | reverse complement strand
TCACACAGATAGGCAGACAGTTGACTGCTTTGCACCACATAGCCCAGAGAACCTTCCATTTAATTTCATGAAGCCATAATAAATTTGGGTCAGTGAGTTTAATGGAATGGCTTTCAACACTGCAGAAGATGTTTCATGAAAGATTTGACTGTCATGATACAGTCAAATTCAAAGTAATTTGAAAAGTACTGGACCAGTGTGACCAGTCTGTTTGTAGAAGCAGTACAAAGGCAATAACAATGCTATAGCGAGAGATTGATGAAGTGGCTATATGGTGGTTGTGAAGCTTTGGTCCTTGCATACAATCCTGTTTATGCATGTCCAGATGTATGTGACTGTGTCTGGTTCTCTAACTTAAGAGCAAGACACAGACAGAGGACAAAAATGACAGTGGAACATGGACTGACAGAATGAAAGAGAGGCTTTGTTTGCTGCCTATTGATGGTGGTCACAGACAGACCAGTCAGCTCAATTTTTATCAACTAGTGCAGGGATTTCTACATCCACAGTTGCTTATGAATATCATAAGAACAGGAATGTGCTTTCACATGCCAGTGGATGTCATGAATATGGATATGATCAGTCATCAGATGAAATGCGCATTGGAGACCTGTTTTATGGCCCAAGTTTTATAATAGTCCAATGGGAAATGCTGACTAGTCAAAAATAGCTCTCTGTTGTTAGATGAAGATGAATGATATCCTGCAGTGCAGTCCTACTGAAGAGGATCTGGTTATTTATATTGGTCGATGTAGAAGCCCAGAAAGGTATGGTCCTTTCATAGGGTTCATTCACTCTGTTTTGTTAAACCTAAACATTCAACAGGCATTTTGTATAAAGTTTATTTTCTCAGTACACACTATCATTTCAGCTGTGTGTTTTACTAATTCTTGTGGAATGGGGCTGTTGGTATATGTGCTTGCAGATGGAGTTGCATAACGCAAACCTTCAGTGGCAGATAGCTAGTGTGCTGCACCTAGATGTTGTAAGAATGAAAGTTCATCTCCTCCAGACAAAGGTTGGCTAGTGAAGTGGAAGTCAAAACAGGCATTTTTATATTCACACAGGCGCTACACCAGAGCCAGTTTGGCTACACCTTTGCTGTTGTCTTAGTAAATTTAGATTTTTCATGCTCTCCATAAATGTTGTTGCTGGTAATGCCCCTTCAACAAGAGGAATTAGTTTTCCATTAGCTCAGATTGACATCATCAACCACTAGTTTTAGATTTTAGCTGTAATATTTACTGCATACAGATTTCGGGACTTGGTACACTTTCAGTGAATGATCATTGCTTTTGATATTTTGACTATGTTCAGATAATGCTACAGAAGATTTTCTTTGTTGTATTGCAGAAATGTAGTAGTAGTCTAGACCAGTGTAGTGGAACAGCTGTGATTTTAGATACTGCCAAGCAGTGCAAAAATGTCATTGCATCAACATTTAAAGAAATTGATATATCAAAGAATACAATGGGTTAGCTAAAATTTTGTTTTAATCAAATAAACATTTCCAAACTATTTAGATTACAAAATGATCCATTTGAACACCACATCTGTGCCCATGCTTTGATATAAGCAATTTAGAGCCAAGTTGTTATTTATCTCCTCCACTCACTGATGTTTCTTGAGTTTCCAGCTCAATTTCAAGATATCCTTACAAGCATGCTCAGATTTTATGGAAATATTATATAGAACCTCTACAGAGGCTGGTAAAGAAATGTTAATGTATGTGCACATAGCTTCTTAGTTAGGACACGAAGATGGCTAAGTTATTGAAAGATTTATTTTCCTGTGGACCGCGGTTATGGAAGTGATTGCTCTGCACCACAGCTTCATGTTATTAATTATACCAGTTTTTGCCGCAGTGTTTCTTGAGATGATAGTTCACATACTGACCATTTTAACAGGTGGCAAATTTGCACATCCGTTTGCATATCTTTTCAAGAGGCACTCCACTGTCAACTGTTGCATGGAATAATTGTGTGTGTGTGTGTGTGTGTGTGTGTGTGTGTGTGTGTGTATACATCTAATTAATTAGTCGACAAAGTCCTTTCATCTTTCATCATCATTCAGGATATGAAAATTTTTTGATAGTGTTCATGGCTGCTGTTCAGGTATAATAACCTAAATCTTGTTTGGTCCTGGCTGGTCTCTGTACTAAGTGGTCAGCGTTAATATTCATTGAGGATGGTGACGCAAGAATGTGATGCAAATAGAGTGTTGCTGATCTCTCCTCACAGTAAATGCTCAGAATGGCATTCTGCATAGCATCAACACTTTTCACTACTCAATAATGAATATACATTTATTTTTGAAATTGTAAAGATGACTATAAGTGATCAAACATTTACTGTTCTGTTATGTAATGGACTGATTGTAAATAATAACTGCTTGTGTGTAATAGTTTGGATGAGGTATGATCAGTGCGCTGTGTGTAAAGTAAAGATCAAGTAAAGCCACACTTTTGAAAAGCCCTTGGTCTTGTTGTCCCCTCAGCAAGGTGAACGTGATTGGTAAAAGATGGCAATTTGCTGTGTGTCCTGATGTGGCACTCTGCAGGGAAACAGTTTTGTTCCTTCTTTTTCCTCCCCAATCTTTGTAGGTAAGAAAAGGATGAGCGGGAGGAAAAGGGCAGGCAGGATGGCAAACATTGGGTAACAGGCCTAATGTACTGTGTAAGAATTGCACTCACTCCCTCAGTCACACTCATACATCTAACATACAGCTTGCCCTCTGTGTTTCTCAAAGACACATACACACACTCCAGTGTGATTTCATTTGACTGACTAATATGACAAAGACTGTTTCTGTTTTACTTTTCATCCTGGCCTCTAGTCAGCTTCTGCTACATTCTCAGTTATATGAATCTGCAGCCAGCCAACTTCAAAAAGGAAAATGCCGTCCAGACTAATTGTGCCTGTTAAATGGATTTGTCAGTATGATCCTGTTGTGTTCCTCACAAACCATCAGCACCTATGTTTCTGCCCCAGACTGACTCCAGCAGTTTGTGTGCATGCAAATCACCCCTCCTTAAACATGTAGGAACAGTAAGACTGTGGCTGTTAAAAACCACATCTGTTCCATTACCTTCCACAGTTGCCAAGGCTCCTAGTTAGAGTAAGGTTGCTCCGTTGACGTTTTACTGGTTTCCTTAGAGATAATGGTGATTCCAGCCCCCACCTACTATTTTTGAATGGAACTGTCTGTTATGTCATATTAAATTATTAAAATTATATATATATTAAATATAAAATTACTAAAAATGGATGCACCATCATTTGTCTGGTGCACTTGGGTTTCAAACCTCTGCATTTCAGACAGGCTGGTTCTGGCCTTTCTGAGATGTTAAATTGGTTGCTTAATGAAGATGGTAGGAGCTCTGCTGATGCAAGCTCTTCCATTCAGAAACTGATAAAGAGCAAAGGTATTTGGTTGAAGCTGCTCCTTTGAATACATATAGTGTACATAGTATGACCTGTATGCTGAGGATGGGCAATATAGATAAATAATCTGTTATGATATACAGTATTTAAATTTATGTCCTATTAACGTGATATAGGCTAGTACATTTTCTGGAAAATTAATTGGCAGTGGACTAAATAACCAATACGTTCATGCTGAGTTGTATGAACGTACTGCTCAAAGTGAGTGTGTGTGCTGCACTCACTCCAAGCTGTGCAGTGAAAATACAGTACGAGAAAATACAGCCGCCTATGTCATTATAAGGCGAAGATACATTGTTATAATAATGAGAAAAAAAAATCACGTTTTAAAGGGAACATATCTCACAAAGACGAGAAAAGTATTTTGCTATAATGAGAACGGCTTCTCATTATAACAAGACACTAATCAAGCATTTAGGCGACTCAGACATTGCCTAAACAAATATGAACTTCTTATAAGTGTGTGATCCCACCCCTAATGGCAACATCTTTAGCCCTTTTCAGACATACACTGCAACCCTTAACTTAGACATAACCCCGAGGAGCTGTATATGAGAACATGAATGTCTGAATTAGTTGGCAGGTGGTTTCTTCTTTGTAAGCACAATAATCACAGTCTGGTAATGTGGACTATGCAGAATCAGTCACTTGAGGTGATGATGTGGGAACAGCCGATTTTGCCCCATTGCTGTCATAGAGAAATAGAACTTTATTTTGTGAATAATATTTATTTGTGCTCTACAAGTCCATATTGAGTCTTATTAGTTTCCTCTAAAACTAAAGTGATGTTGAAGTTCTGGTTACCAGAGTGGCACCAGTTGTCACCTGTGTTTTCTCTTGTGCAGTTAGCTGTTGTGATGTTATGTGTGTTCAGCAAAATTTGTTGCCAAATACTGTTCATGGTTAGGTCTGCATTATTGCCCAAATTTTCTCACCATAAATTTCCCTCCTACACTCCCAAAAAAAAAACAAACAAACAAACTGACAGTGGTAGATGAATTTGTGGCATCCAGTTTGACCCCAGTCTTGTACCTTCAGCCTAACACATTCAACAGAGTTGCTGTCATATGTAAACTTATACAAGGTCACAACACACAAGAAGAACATCTTTGAAAGGCTGTATGCTGACTCATACTGCCTGTATGTTTTCATCTGCGTGCGTACGCACTTAATACAGTCACAGAGTGGAGCAACTTGTGCTGACCTGCCGTGATGCCGTGTGATGGGTTTGTGAGACTTTTACACACACACAAGCCTCGATTTTGCCTCATACCAAGCAGCTGCAACTTAGCTTTTGTATAGATAGCCATGATGCCATGTTTTGAACCTGAACGGGGATCTGTGTGTGCATGCACGCTTGGATGTTCGAGTTACACAGTTGCACTCTGTCACATGCTGATATGGGTTAAGCCTGAGCATTACACCCCCTCTGGGTGTTATAATCAGTGTCACCTGTTGATGAAGGTTACCCTCATGCATTATATCACCACACCACTTTGGGTGTGTCTGAGTGTGAGTGAACACAGATGAGCATGCAATATGCATTTGCCCCAGCTTCCCACACATTGCATTACAGCATGGAGCCAATTCTTTGTCTAGGATTAACTCCATTGTTGAGTTCAGTCATGATGCTTTTTTTGGCTGGGTTCAGATAGTTGATTTATTATATTTTGCTTGATGATCTGTAACCTGTGTAATAAACTTAGAAAATTCAGCACAGGCAGCTCTATTATTAGGGCCTTACTATGAGTATTATTTCAGGAAATATTAGGATTAAAATACATCATTCCAGACAGCAATGAATAATTTTTATCAATGCTGTTTTTATTCTTAATTTTTTTGATATTTTGATTGTTTATTCTACACTGAGTTACTGGTTTATTATGTACATGTAGCAAAAACTAAATCTAATACAACAGCACTGCAAAAAATGATGGCTTCATGAAAATATTTTTTGTTAAATTTTTATCACAGGTTGAATTGTACAGCATTATACTGAGATGTCTAATATTTTGTGCAGTGCAGCCTATTTTATATTAGTGGTTGTACTATTCGGAATGTGCCACTGCCAGTTTGAGATGTGTTGGAGATTTGCCATCATGTGAATTTGAATGGCTGATAGTTCAATACTGCAGCTGTTTTAGCAGATATAAACATGCAATATAAAGAGAAAGTCCAAATATTTTCAAGAATCACTGTGTGTTACACCTTCAGGGGACAGGGCCGGTCTAGAGAGGTGGCACATTTGTACATGTAAAAAGGAATTTAAACTCTATGTCCTATGAAATCATAAATAGATCTTGCAAAACCTGGTTTGTGGTATAATCACCTTTATTTGGCCAAGTGTGTTACACACAAGGAATTTGTTTCCGGTACAGTACAGAGGCAGTCTCCTGCGGCGCCTACTCAACCGATGGCTCTAACCATCAGGGGCAACTTGGGCATTCAGTGTCTTGCCCAACTGCTCTACCCACTGATCCACAGTCATCCCCACAATACTTCTGCAAGCTCTCACTAAGTCTACCATCAATTTATTTATTTTCCCCTTCCCGGGCTCCATAAGAATCTAATTGTTTATTTTGTGTAAAAATGACACACACATAGAGTTCCTTATTTGCTTCTGGCCAGGGACATTGCTGTTTCCACCCCACTGAGGGAACTCGTGCCAAGTAACAACACAATCAGAGAAATTAATGCAAATATCATGCTGTTTGCATGATATAAACAAAAACACATTTGACCAATATCAATTATAAAGTACCAGAAAAATGTTGGTTGTATTTAAGGTAACAATTTCTGATTGTTTTTCATTTTTAATTCATTAATACTGACATACATCACATTCTGACTCTAACGGGGATGACCAATCAGTTTCTGGGGGTGGTCAGTGCTTCCCCGTAGCTCATTAAATAATACAGGCACCAGATTCTTATAAGCAGAAGTGCATTCACATTAACACTCCCCTGGCTGTGCTAATTTACACCATTAGTGTTAGTAAATACATAGCTACATTGAAAAATGAAAAAAGTAAAACAATGACACAGCATTTTGTTAATCTGATAGTAGTTTGCAACAGGCTTAGTAAATATCCCCTCTGATGTGCAGTCCTAACTTAAGAAAGTGTAACTAGCTTCTTAGAAATGAGTGGTTTGGCAAAGCTTATGTCGTTATCTGACATATAGTGGTACACATAGAATAAGTCAGTGTATTGTTTTCCAAAACATTACTATGCTGAAAATGCAGCTATTATTTACTCATTGTTAAGAAAAACAAACGTGGGCATAAGGACAGGTGTGCAGCATAGTGAAATTTTCTCACACAGTACAGTACATGCTGACATGTGCACTGCAGTACTACAAATGTTAACTTGGAAGAGTGCTGATACAGCAGTGTATACTTGTTTATACCAAAAGACATTTGTCCCTTCTTTGAGTGGTGTAATGTATAAGCCATTGTCAAGCTCCCAGTACTGTCTGCCTTACTATCCTCTATATGTTAGGCACATTTTTGTTGTACACTTCCATTAACCCCAACACTTAATCCTCTACCCAATTTCTTATTTGAATAAGGGTCTACACTAACCAAACTGACACCATAAGCTGCCCAAAACAGCTCTTTGCTCCTCCCCTCATGTCCTGGATAATGCTAATGTCACACAAAGCATGTTAAAGCTCAAAATAAAATCATATGAATTCAGTATAAAAGTAAAATCACGACCATACTACTGTAGGTTTCTAATGTTACCCTAACAAGCACATTAGCTTTAGATGCTAACACACCCAGAAGGAAGAACGCCACACCTGAAGAATGTTTGTCCTTTTGGCTGCTCTCAAAACAGCCAAACGAATATTAACCTTGGTTTTTGTTCTTTCTTTGTTCTGCTCTCTTTTTAAAACAGCGCAACATCGTGTGTCATTGTTTCAGACTTTTGGCAGACGAGAGCTCCTCCATGGTTGACTATTTGAAATGAACGCGAGATTCAAGAAATGCTTTTGGTTATCCTTTGCTAGGTGACAGGTGGGGCTGATTTATGGACCTGACTTTAAAATTGCTGGTTAGAGAAGTTGGAATAACGACCGAAAAGCTTTAGGCGGCAGAGTGTCATAGGGGAGACACCATTTTCTGTCCCGTTTTTACTTGACTTGTCAAATGGTACATAAAATTTCTGGTTAATCCACCTTAAAAGCTGGCCAAATGTAAGATTGGTATTTTATTTTAAACTCTTGTCTTTTTGTAATTAACCATTGGTATTTCATGTGTACTAGGAGGCTAGAATTGTTGTGTGTGTTGTACAGTAAATGGTACAGGCTCCTCTGCTGGGTACCAGCTGCTTTGGCATCGTGCTGTGTTGAGGTCACTGTCTTGTGATCGGAGGGGCTATGTGACACTTCATCTCATTGCAGCCGGCCTCTCAGGAATCTGTGTGTGTGTGTGTGTGTGAGAGAGAGAGAGAGAACCCAGATCTTTTGATGGAAAATTCCAGAGTCATGAAAGCCGGGGCAAAACACCCCGAGGCTTCTAAAGGTATAACACATTTACTGTTCTTGGCTGGAGCTAAAGCTGGATCCGAAACCTTTGAGATATACACTAGTCACATGGGTGTTTAGGTACAGCTTATTAGTTAGCATCGCCACTAGTCTAGCTAGGTGAATACTTGTTTACATGACAAGTAAACAGTTTTCTTAATTGGCTATCAGCCATGTTAACAATCCTCCAGTTTCTGTAGCAGAAGATGCAGCAATTGCATAACAAATATATAAAACCTGAAACTCCACTGTGTCAGCTACCACATTTGTGCCACTGTATCCGTCTTGTCATCAGCCTGTCACAAGGTTTTATATTTGGATACAAATCAAGTCTCTCTACAATTACATCATGTAACCAGAGTAGCCCTGTTTCGTCATTTCCAGGAGGACTTGGTGTCCTCTAAATGACCATAATGTGTACGCGTAGATGTTGGCATACAGTGGGTATGGAAAGTATTCAGACCCCCTTAAATTTTTCACTCACTTGGTGAGAGAGGTACAGAAGAACCCAAAGATGACTGTGGCTGAGCTCCAGAGATGCAGTCGGGAGATGGGAGAAAGTTGTAGAACGTCAACCATCACTGCAGCCCTCCACCAGTCGGGGCTTTATGGCAGAGTGGCCCGACGGAAGCCTCTCCTCCGTGCACGACACATGAAAGCCCAGTGCTCTTAGGAACCTTAAGTGCAGCAGAAATTTTTTTTTGTAACCTTGGCCAGATCTGTGCCTTGCCACAATTCTGTCTGTGAGCTCTTCAGGCAGTTCCTTTGACCTCATGATTCTCATTTGCTCTGACATGCAGTGTGAGCTGTAGGGTCTTATATAGACAGGTGTGTGGCTTTCCTAATCACGTCCAATCAGTATAATCAAACACAGCTGGACTCAAATGAAGGTGTAGAACCATCTCAGGGATGATCAGAAGAAATGGACAGCACCTAAGTTAAATATATGAGTGTCACAGCAAAGGGTCTGAATACTTATGACCATGTGATATTTCAGTTTTTCTTTTTTAATAAATCTGCAAAAATGTAAAAAATTCTGTGTTTTTCTGTCAATATGGGGTGCTGTGTGTACATTAATGAGGAAAAAAATGAACTTAAATGATTTTAGCATATGGCTGCAATATAACAAAGAGGGAAAAATTTAAGGGGATCTGAATACTTTCCGTACCCACTGTACATTTGAGTGTATTGTAGGCATGTGTGATGCAGATGTCCTGTTGTTACCCTCCAGAAGACGCAGGGGGGGAGTGATTAAATCAGCAAAACTGGATGACTGCCAATGCCACTATCTTTATTTGAGGATTCAGCACCCATTTATACAAACTGGGTTGAGTGTTTTTGTTCATTATTATTGCCAATACCAAGAATAGATTACAAACAAATAACGTACAAACATATTTACTGGTGTTGTCAAAAGAAGATTTTTTTTTTTTTTGGATATATATCAATTCTGAATATTTGAAAAAGTTTCAATACTCATTTTCCATAGTATCGATACACCAATACCAGCTGTGCTTTCTTGGTCTCTTACCAACTGAGTTTACACACACACACACACACACACACACACACACACACCACTGCAGTGCCTGCAGCCTCGTCTCTTCTCACTCACTCACTCACAGTGTTGTCTGCCTCTTGTCAATCGTCGCATTTGGTCCGGTTGAATTTTAAGATAACGACAGGTCGTGGAATATTGTGGGGTTTACTCTGGTGTTAGCTCATTACATATGACAAGTGCAGAGCCTCTGCAACAGGTTTTGACTAACAAAGGAAACGGCACTGCTCTTTAGCGATGCTACAGAGCAGTGCTAATACTACGTGGTAACACAACAAATTCAGCAAAGCATCTGAACAACTGACACGCTGACCTCCTATAAAGAATTTCAAGAGGTTGGCGACAGCTCCCATTTCAGTATCAGAAGCACTAAATAAGGTGCCCAATAAACTTAGGTTTGTTGGCCCAACAGCTATGTTGTTATTCTCAAAGATAAGCTAATCTCCCTCAGAACTATCAGGTTTGAGGAATCTGACAGCAGAGATTCAAATCATAGGAGACTACTTAAATGAATCGGATGCTGCTGTGCTTAAAAAGGTTGTTTATTAGTTTTTCTAAATAGCTGCTTTTAGTGAAGACATGAACTCTGTCAGTATACATGTATTCCACAGTTGTACAACATACTTGAATGATCTCAATTAATGCTGCCGTTAGATGTTATTCTGTGTTTTCTAGGAGCCCCCTCTTTGCTCTCCCTCTTTTCCCCTTCCTGCCTTCAACAGGAAGTCTGCCATGTCAGGCTTCAGATGGCCTCATCATTATGTATGTTACAAGGAAATTGAGAGTTCAGGATGATACTCAACAGAATTTTTCTGATGAGGTGCTGCTGTTTGTGAGTTCATGCAGGATCAGTGCTTGTCATTTTTCATGCACGGACTACTTGTTCATCTATTTTTGGCAGGAGCAGTGTTTTTGGGGCAGCCCCATTAGCCTTGCTTCAGTAATTCGTTTACAGTGGTGTCACACACCATCACCGTCCACTTTGCTGGAGCCATTGTCGAGGGCTCAGCAGTTACCCAAGAGTCGAAGGTCGTGGCTGAGGTCAGGTTACCCAGACAAGCTGGAATCCAGAGAAAACACTTTAACAGTGCACAATTTGACTCTTCATCATTTTAAGTAGTGCAATTAATCAACTATCTACTTGTTGTTTCTTGTCTGTTGGTAATATTTATTGTGTTGTTGTTAATGGGTTTCCTGTGCTGGGTCATGTTAGATTGAGCCTGGCCTACTCACAAGCTTCCCTTACCTTGTTTGCTGGTTGTTTTCTTGGCACTTTGCTCTTTTGTGATTACTGTGTCATCACAGCAGTATTGCAAGTGCGCTGGGGCCATGCCCTGGAATCGCTGCCTGTAATTTAAGTGTCAACTAAATACCATTTAATGTGAATGTGTTGTTTGTATTTTGAAACTCAGGAGCTGGTAAATACATTGCATGGTTTAAGATGAATGCTTTCTTGTGTTGTGTCCTCACTGTCCTTTCTGTTTGTTTTTGTCTTCCATACCCCCTTCTTCCCTCACTGTTTCCTTCTTCATCTCACCCTCTCCTCACCACTTCACCCTCTTTCATCATTCATCCTTTTCTCTCCCTCCATCCTTTTCTCTTTTCTCTATTTCCAGGTGGCTATAAAAATAGTGGATAAGACCCAGTTGGATGATGAGAACCTGAAAAAGATCTTCAGAGAGGTGCAAATCATGAAGTTGCTGAAGCACCCTCACATAATCCGCCTCTACCAGGTAGACACTCGTTCGTCCACTCGTCCACAGAGCCGATAAGACACTGCTTAGATCTTACATCAGAGACTGAAGGCCCACTAGGAAAGCGACAAATAAAATGTTTATTGGTTTAGCAGGATTTGATGTTACCTGGTGTTTTTTTTTTCTTTCTTTTTCTTCACTGTAATTGTACTAAGGATTTGAAGATTAGATGTTAATCTAACATTACTCTTAAGTTTTCAGTAAGTAACCCTGACTTTAAACTCTCACTCATGCATGTATTGAGTGCTACACTGTTTCCCTTTTATATGATTTTTCTTGTTTGTGTGCCAAACAATGCTTGCTCATCTTGTTGCGTAACAGGTAAACCGCTCATCACTAGATGCTGGCCTGATATGTAGATCCTGGTTGTTTTGATTTGTTTGTTTCTTTAGGTGATGGAGACAGAGAGAATGATCTATCTGGTGACAGAGTATGCTAGTGGTGGAGAAATATTCGGTAAGGGAGTTCCCTACTGCTAACCTTGTTGAGGATTGTCCTGTCGTTGCATCTGCTTCAGCTTTTCATTTTGTGCTTGTTTCCTTTTTAATTTCTGATTCATGTCAAATTATGTGAAATGTGCAATATGCAAAAGTATTGTGTCCTATAACACAGTATTTGTCATATCCGGTCTAATGTCCAATTTCTGCTTTTTTAAAAATCAAGAATTAATAAAAAAAAAGTGTCACTGTATTTTTCCTTCATGATGAATGAAGTAATATTTTAGGCCAAATCCAAACATGTATGTTGATCTACTCAGTTTCCTGGCTTGCATTTTAACAAAACCCTGAGCACAAGAACTCATCAGACACACTGTGCCTGAGTAACATAATTATCTTAAAGGTACTTATGTGTTTGTATGTGTAGACCATCTTGTGGCTCATGGCCGTATGGCGGAAAAGGATGCCAGAAAGAAATTCAAGCAGATTGTGGCAGCAGTCCATTTTTGTCACTGTCGCAACATCGTCCACCGAGACTTGAAGGCTGAGAATCTGCTCCTGGACCACAACCTCAACATCAAAATTGCAGGTATGTTTGTACTTAAGCATCTGTGGGTGGGTATCTTACTTTAGTGGTTTTCGGTTGTCTTGGTGAGTGGGCGTAGGCAAGTGTCAGCATGTACTCTTGGAGCATTTTCCAGGATTAATTGAATTTACTCTGTCAAGGAAAATGATAAGATTGAATAAACTTCCTCACTCCCCCCCCATCAGATTTTGGCTTCAGTAACCTGTTTTCTCGAGGCCAGCTGTTAAAGACATGGTGTGGGAGCCCTCCGTATGCCGCACCAGAACTTTTTGAGGGCAAGGAGTATGATGGACCTAAAGTAGATATATGGGTGAGTAGACTTTAGGTATGCATGAGGCTCCACTGAACTGCAGCAGATGGTGCGGCTAACTGAGTTGAACCTGAAGGCATGAGAGGCCATGAAAATGTTCTTTCTTAAAATGTAGTCTTTAAAAATAATGTTCTCATAATTTGTTTTCTGTTTTTTTTTTTTTCTTCTGTATAGAGCTTAGGTGTGGTGTTATATGTGTTGGTGTGCGGCGCCCTGCCCTTTGATGGCAGCACTCTACAAAATTTGCGAGCACGTGTCCTCAGTGGCAAGTTCCGCATTCCCTTCTTCATGTCCACAGGTACTAACCCTCTCAACTTTCACTCCCCTTGTCTTTTCACTTCCTCTTCCAGACCAAACCTTAATCAAGATGTCACTAGTTTTATTCCCCAACTAAAGCCTAAAGAAATTTGGAAGTACTACTTTACCAAATGGAGCTTTTTCATTTTTCACCTTTGTAGAGAACAGTGGCGTAAGTCACAGAAAATGATGGTTATGGGAGAAATGTGTCAGAACATACAGTATGGGGCTGCATAGCCACTGACCTGTCAGTGCTTCTGGCAATCAAAAACTGTTTTCACTATCGGAACCTAATGAACGGTACACCCCGTGCTTCTCTTAACCATCACCCGGTATAACCTCATGGGTTGGCACTGACCATCCTGCTTTGTTTTTCCACTGTATTTTGTACCATGTCAGTCTCTAGTTAGAGGAGGGAGGAGCTGTGTTCCCCTCTCTCTCTCTCTCACACACACACACACACACACACTCTCAGCTGAGCAAGACGTGAAGGATTAGGTCGCGTTCAGAATGAGCTTCAAAGGTGTGAAAAAGCACAGCTCTCCATTAATTTTTATGGGGCATTGCATTCACTGCAGCCATCATCAGCACCACACAGGGCTCCAGTGAAAAAGTTGGATCTGGTTCAACTTTAAGCACATCGGACGTTCACATCATCCATCAAAGGCGCTGTGTTGACCAGTCACACACGAGGGACAGTCGGAACGCGGACACCCAGAGAAGGAAGACTCTTTTGTTTACCTTGTTGGCATGAGTATTCACTGCTATTCACTGTCAAATCTGGGCCACAGTTAATGCACCATAGTGACAAGCCATGCATTTTTGTTAGCATTGGATATTAAACGGTGTTTTTTGTTTATCAATGCCGACACACTAGTGGCTGGTGATAAGGTAGAGTAAGCTGTGTTAACACAATGCAAATTCCCAGGCTGGAAACGTTAATGAAGCCGCTCATTTCGACTCGTGACAGGGTGCCTGTATCATACACACCTTGATTTTTAGTGCTACTTCCTGAGGGGTGCCAAAATTTAGCTCCAAAGTGGGCAGAGGGCAGCGGAAACAAACACAGAGAACATGCATTACTCAGCTTGACACGTTTTCTTGGTTCCTATAATGGAAAAGCCCCTATAAAGTTCATCAGTGCATTTATTTGCCATGAAAGCACAGCAGGATTGAAATCTGTTGTAGTCAATATCAGCCACTTTTCTGCTTGAGGAACACTATAACAACTTATAAAAGTTAATTACAATGGTGAGCACTTACTGTTCTAGACATTTTGAGAAGAGTATCACTTTGTGAGCATTTAAAATATGAAAAATTCAGACTAGAACCACATAAATTAATTTTCTGGACTCAGAATAAGACTACAATAGTTTAAAAAACACTAATGATAACATGGCAGATTTTTATTTATTTTTTTATTCAAAACAGTGCAAATTAATGTCAGCTATTTCTGGTGATTTCTACCACTCTGAAGCGTTGCCAAACATTTATTGGAGCAGAGCTTATCATTAAGTTGTTTTAATATTATCTTCACTGTATATTTGTGCCTCATGTAAGTGAATATGTATGCTTGTGTGTTATTACAGACTGTGAGTACTTGATCAGACACATGTTAGTGCTGGAGCCCAGCAGACGGTTGACAATGGAGCAGATATGTAAAAACAAATGGATGAGACAAGGAGACCCAGACCCGGACTTTGACAGGGTGAGACCCCTTTTGGAAGTGTTCTGCAGTGTGTTCACTCAGGGAAAGGCATTTAACTAAAGCAAATACATTTTTTACTTGCCTAATTTTCCAGTTTGGAGTTTTATAATAGTCCTATACCCATGTATTTTACTGCGTGTCTTATTGCTGCTGTTTGTAGAATTTGAGGATAGTAGTGTCAGAGTTAGATGAGAAGATTGATACCACATTCCAATCTGTCCATTAAATATAAGATTACTTATCACAATGACAATCTAGCCACAGGGCATTCAAGTCAGTGACTTCTGTGCCGGTCCCAAGCCCGGATAAATAGAGAGAGTTGTGTCAGAAAGGGCATCCTACGTAAAATGTGCCAAGTGAGTGTACCCTGCTAGCCTGGCTCTGTCCAGAGGTACCATAATATTCGTACCAGCATTTATTTCCTAAAATGGTGAACTATTACTTAGTTTTTACAATGGAGTAGGAGCGCCAAACTGTTAAAGCCTATGCAAATTTGAGACCATAACTTGACACTGCCCTGATGGTTTCTTATTAGTCCCCGCTCATCTTTTCTTCTCTTCTCCCTTCCAGCTGATAGCAGAGTGTGAGCAGGTGAAAACGGAGAGAGAGACAGAACTCATCAACGAGCAGGTGCTGATAGCCATGTCTGAAATGGGCCTGGACCGAGAACGCACTCTTCAGGTTGAGAAACAGTCACACTGATGTACTTAAATTGTCAATGCTGACGTTTGTCAAAAGTAATTTCAGGAATGTATTTCTATCCTGCTCCTTCCTTTCTAGTCCCTACAAACAGATGCATATGATCACTACAGTGCCATCTACAGCCTACTGGCTGACCGCCTCAAGAAACACAAGACCCTGCGTGTTGCCCAGCCCACACCACGCTCTATTAGCTATCCTCTTAATCCTGTTCAGGTGACGTATTGTCATTTTATGCTAGAGGCTTTACAACCAATGTGTCAATTTTGACCCACTTCCAGTAGTACTGTGGAAAGTTTGGCCTTTTCTATGGAAAGTTTTTACAATGTGATTTCTAGAGCCAGTTGGTGACAACGTCATCTTAACACTCAATATAATTGATGGTTGATTTTGTATCTGTATATAGTGTAGGGCTGAATGATTAATCATTTTCAAATCAAAATTACAACTTAACAGAACATGATTTTCAAACAACAAAATCTGAGATTTAAACTGCCCTTAAAACGTGTTTTTAAACACTTAAGATTCTAAGCAATCCAATTCTGTTGCACACACCTGCCCTCCTCCTTAGGCTTCACATGAAACCTGAAGAGTGAATGAGTGAAAGTGGACGAAGAAAGGCGCCAGTAAATTTGACTTTGGTGCTGCTAGCCGCATTGAAAATAGCCACAGCAGAAACAAACCCACATTTCAATGACCAAGAGACAGCAGTAGTGTCAAAGCCAAACAGTACATCAGGTATCTAGACCTATTAGACCATGGGGCGCATGGCAGGGACAGGTAGGCCTAATGTAGCCTCCTGAGCGTACCTAGCTAGGGAAGTGTCAGTGCAAAGCAGCACCACAATTTCTTCCAACATTATAAAAAAAAAGGAGAACACAGTTGCCTGTACGGGACTGTTATGATAAATAAAACACTTATCCCATTGTCCCATACTGGATCAATACAGGACGCCACTTGTCATTTTTAATGCTTAAATGTATTGTTTACAATGGTGAAGACATCATAATACAAAGTAAAACAAAACCAGTTTAGAAAAGCTTTCAGATCAGAGGATAAACACAGGCTCAGTCATCTTTGCACGTGATGATTTCTTGCATTAAAGAAGTATTGGACCCTTTCTTTGATAGTCTTCAAGGTACACAGCAGAGTTTGGCATAGCTGTTTCATCAATCTGACATGTAGTTGTCACCATGTCTGTCCACTGAGTTGAGGTGATTGGCTTTAACCCACATCTGCCAATCCCACTTCACTAAGAAGATTGTTAAATATGAGTGCAATCCTCTCTTGACCCATGTGTGTTTCTTTCCACCTGTGTTCAGCAGACAGATCC
This sequence comes from Monopterus albus, assembly GCF_001952655.1. Classification (NCBI taxonomy): domain Eukaryota; kingdom Metazoa; phylum Chordata; class Actinopteri; order Synbranchiformes; family Synbranchidae; genus Monopterus; species Monopterus albus. The sequence goes on along the minus strand of NW_018127888.1, from coordinate 1,304,139 downwards.
ACAAAATAATCCTGTTAGCATGACTGTTCCCCATGTCCAGCTCATTAACCCAGAGAACCAGATTGTTGAGGTGAGTCGACAACAGCGTCCATGTGGTTTTATCAGCCTCCAATGGGTGACCAGCAGTGATCCTGCTGGATATGCAAGCTAGGACTAGTCAAATTGGTTCTCTTTGTAACTGCTTCTAACCTTGACTGGTAAAAATGGTTGTTACTCCTATGCCGTAGTCCCTCGATCTAACAAGGAATTGCTAAAAGAGGTTGTATAGATGAGTCAACACAGCGACATCTGGTCTTCATTTTTGATGATTTGTGTATTTTTGTTACTGGCTGCCTGTCCATTATTTACGGTTGTCTAGCACAGTTTACTACTGTCAGTATAGCCTGGGATCTATGTCATAAAATATGATCCGGCACAGACACTCAAACATAACACATTGTGTAAAAGCTGACTCACAAAGACTGTGAAACACAGGAATGTGTCAGAACACTGCAACAGGGGTTTTAAGAGGACCTGAACTTTAAAGTATATACATAAGATTTGGAATACATTTTACAGATGTGTGCTCTTTCTTGCTGTGTTGCGTGCAACACACACTAGTGAAGGCCATTACTAATGACCACGTGTGTATTTGTTATTTAGCCGGATGGCAGCATGGCACTGGACAGTGATGAAGGGGAGGAACCATCTCCTGAGGCCATGGCTCGCTACCTTTCAATGAGGCGCCACACTGTGGGAGTACCAGACCAAAGGTAACTCTCCCGTCTGCTATGAGTTAGGATTCTGTTATTGCAGTGTTTTCACTCTGTAACATGAGCTGTATGTAACATTAGGTGCCAACTATTTATATTTGTACAAAGAGGGTGCTTTAAATACAGAATTCAATTTAAGGCCTTACTTTTTGTCTGCAAGTCTCTCAGTGGTCTGGGCCCAAACTATATCAAAGAAATGTTTGCTGAATACAAGCCTGGTGGTGCCCAGAGTTCGAACTAAACAAGGTGAAAGTGCTTTTAGCCATTATGCTGCCCGCTGCTGGAATCAGCTCCCATTAGAACTTCAATCTGCCCCAACTGTAGACACTTTTAAAACTAAACTAAACTTTTAATGGTTCTTAATTCCACCCAGTCGGTTGTTACAGCTTGCAGGCTGATTAATATTGTGGAATACAAGGGTTTTCTTGAAATAATTTGCATCGCATCCAAAGACTGCATGTTTGTGGTTTACACGGGCATGTCTTAAGTGTTATGTTCATGAGCTGGAATGTTTAAATGCCAGATCATGTATATAATAACCCTATAAGCTCTTTCAAGGATATGAAGTCATGCAAACAACATATCAAGTTTCAGTTAAGTGTAATGGATAAAATTATAGGTTAAATTAAGTTTGTGTATTTTGGCAATTAAAGTTTTTCTCTACTCTAAGAAGATCCTCTAATGTAACACACGGTTTTCATTCATATTTTCTAATGTTTCGGTAGAAGACTGCATCATAGTGGTATTCATTTAAGGCACTTGTCAAAAATGGTAGATGCTGTTTCTCTGCCAGCTACTGAGCAAGTTATGGCTATGGTGTCAAGTTTTAAAGCAGTAAAATGTAACACTTGCCAGCTATTTATAGCTTATTAAATGATCAGTGGGAGATCTCAAATAGGAACTTTTATTGGTGGACATGTTCATGCAGAGATAGTGGAGTGTGAGGTATTAAATGTGCATTTAAACATTCTGTCCTAAATTGAATTTTGACTACTATGTATATGAGCTAGAAACATAATCACTGAGTCCTTCCTGTCATTCTCTCTTCTCCCACCACAGGACGGAGATGCAGGAGGACCTCCAGAAATTGCCACCGGGTTTTCCTCGTGGTGCAGTGCCCCAGCCCCCCTTCCCTTCACTGGCCCCCACTATGGGGCAAATGCATACTCTCATGCCCACACAGAGCCTGCAGCCCACACAGCAGCTGGAGTACAAGGTACATTCATTTGGGTTAGATTGATGGGTCTTCCAGTCAGCAATATAAGACCTCTGGAAGTCATTGGTTAACTTGCAGAAACCTGTGTGTGATCGGTCTAAATATCACCTTAATTAATTTTCTGCCTCGGTCTGACTTCTTGTGTCTGCTGACCCTCCAGGAACAGTCATTGCTGCAGCCACCTACCCTACAGCTGCTCAACGGCATGGGGCCTCTGGGTCGAAGGGCTTCCGACGGTGGTGCCAATATTCAACTACACGCTCAGCTCCTCAAGAGGCCCCGGGGGCCCTCACCACTTGTCGCCAGCCCAGTAAGTATAGATGCAACTCCTAAGGATATGGATTTCTGTGCACTTTATTGTCCCATCATCTAAACTGTAGGAGTGATGACCAGTAAACTGTTTTCCTCTCTCAGCACCCTATCCCTGCAGTAGCTCCGGTGGATGAGGAGGGTTCAGATGGAGAGCCAGACCAAGAGGCAGTACAGAGGTAACCCACGGTCCCGGGTTTTGGTGAAGGGGTATACTATACAGAGGTGCTGTCTAAACTGGAAACTGGAAGGCCTGTAACCTGTGACATTGCTTTAATGAGTTCTCTGTGAATGGTGAAGCAAGCACTGTGCTAAGTTACACTGATTCTTGACTTTTTTAAAACAGTTTTTATTATTAGTTAGATTTACACTTATTCTGTTAAGGCTTTATCTCACATTGTTTAAAATAACTAATTTTGAACACAGATCTGCATCATAACCTTCTATGTAAATAAAACTTTTACAGGCCTAAAATACATCAGGCTAGTGACATGCAGTACATATCATTTTGTTGTATCCAGAGCTTAATCTGCAATGTTTGCGATTAGAGGAAATGTGTTTAATTCTGAATACAAAAATGCAAATGTCCAAACCATTAGAGGTTTGTCTAAAATAAGAGCTTTGACGTAGAAGTAGCTGAAATTAAACAAGGTTAAGTGCAGGTATAGCTTTGGCATTTGGGGATGTGGTGTTCAATCCAGAAGTCCAGGTAGGGTTTCCCAGCTGGTCCTCTTCAGACAGCACCCTCTGTAGACTTCGCTGGTGTCCTGGGTTGCTGGGAGTGAGTGCCTTCAGGCCGCTCTACTTTTTCCCACGGGAGGTGGCCACCCTGCTGTGTGGTGCTTACCATCACTCCTGCTTTCTCATCACGCAAATGCCTCCTGCCACAATTCCAAACTGAATCTGCCACTAAATCCTATCTCTCAAGATCTTTGGCCAGTAAGTGCCAAATTATTCTTCTGACTTTCTCACTTCTTCTTACACAGCTTTGCTAACTCTGAAGCTTGCAAAACCAACTATTAAAAAATGGCAACCAGTCCAATAATTTGGATGCTGGGGGGTTGTGGGTTACCCATAAGCTTTTAACATTCATCTATGGTATCATTTTGTTGTATGCTTTTCTGATTGGCTAAGATTATATGGCAGAGGTGGGAAGAGGTGGGCCTTTCCCCCCATCTCCATTAGCAAATGAGGACAGAGAGCTGACCAGCGCTGCTTCCTGTCTCCCACCCTCACCCCCGTCCTCCCCCCTCCCTGCGGCCCAGGTACCTGGCGAACCGCTCCAAGCGGCACACGACGCACGCGCTCATGAGCACGTCGCATGGCGAGCCCTCTGCAGAATCACAGCGGCCCCAGGGCCCCCGCCAGAGGGGGGGCTGGGCCCCCGACACACACACCCGGTGAGGGGACACGTCCGCTCCAAGCTGTATATGCACAAACACTTACACACAAACACACAGATCCACACATGAAGTGAGGCCCATATCAAGCCTAACTCTTCATCTTTAATCTTTCTTACACATACTTGCACAAACAGCTGATCTGACATCTCACTGATGAAGTGTTCACACCAGGAGAGGGGTGTGTGCCTTCCATAGAGGAAGGTTTTTTTCCCCCCCCTCAGACAGTGGTGTTGGAGGTGTCGGGTGTGGCACAGGGCAGATATATTGCCACATCACCAATGATAGTAGTAATAATAGTTTCTTCCCCACAAACCTGGAACCTGGAAAGAGCAGGTATGTGACACTCATTCTCAAGATTTAGGAGATTGCTCTTGTATGAGCAGCCCCTCACAGTGAAATCAAGTCTGTCTGGTTTCTCTTAAATACTGACCTTTTTTTGTGTGCATGTTATTCTAGCTGTTGTACACCATGATCTGCGGTGATCGGTTTTTGATGAAAAATGTTTCATGATGAGAAATGTTTCATGATGAGAATGACAATTTCATCACCCAGGCCTGTCAAATATGAATCATGTCCAGTAATTTAGTTTTCAAGAAGCATGCTATCATGTAATGTAGTACTTAATGTTCACTGTACAGTTAAAACTAGTTGACCTCTAAGTACTGCACAGAGAAACATCTGTTCTCAATGGTAAGTGGAGCAAAGAACTCCTCTAGAAGCATTAATTTAATGTCATACATTGGCTGTGTTGCTTTTAGATGAACTTCAGTTAAGAACGGTATGTATGTAATGTCAGATTTTAGTATTACTTAAAGGTAACATTTCACACAGGTTTGTAGAGCTCATGCTTGTTGTGTGTTTCTGTCTCTCATCTGTATTTGTATGATTGGATGTTTGTGTCATTGTGTCTCTTATCTGTCCTGCTGTGTGTGTGTGTGTGTTTGTGTCTGGTCCCTGTGGTCACCTCCTCAGATCTAGCTATAAGGACTGTAACACTCTTCACCTCCCCATGGAGCGCTTCTCACCTGTCAGACGGTTTTCTGATGGTGCCGCCACCATCCAGGCCTTCAAGGCTCATCTAGAGAACAGCAGCCTCATTAAGCAACTTAAGCAGGTACGTCAAAGTGAATTAATGACATTTTATTTTTGCTGAAGATAAATTTGGTATCATAACTTTGGTTATGTTAATGTTGCTTAGGTTTAGAATGTACAGAATTACACATTACTGTATGCCCGGCACATTTTAGACAGGTCATTTCAAGAGATAAATATAGACCCAGTGGCAGTGAAATAATGTGATATCCCCATTTTTTGAGTTCTTTTTCCTTCAGGATATAAAGAGAGTAAAGTGGCATTCCTCTGCACAGTTGATAGTGATTAATCAATAACATTGACTCAACAATTACTTCACCAGGTGCTGAGGTTTTAGAAATTCCCCGTTGGTCTGTACTTTGCTTTTCCCCAACCCCCTGCCTTTTCAGCTGCCCACAGAAGTAGGACTGCTAGATGCCTTCGAACAGTGATGCCACTCATTTAGCTCTGAAGGAAAAAGTGCAGAAATGGTGATACATTGAAGCTAGTCTGATGCAGTTTTGACTCCTTTGGGAAAACAAACCAAGATCCCTGGCACTGCAAATCTGTGCTTTACGAGATGAGTTAACCTCAGTGATGCAGCAGTCAATCTCCTAATGTGCACCACTGTGACAAGACTCTTATTGGCAATCTGTCTCCTCATGCTTTCTCTTCTGGCCTCAGCCATTTCATTGCAAAATAAATATCAAGCTACAATGAAAAACTAATGACGAAAACCCTAGATGAGACTGGCAAACCCATTATGATTAAATGTTGTCATAGAAGACTCTGATTTATTTGTGGTTTTTCACCTTTCTAGTATTTTAGTTTTCAGCCGACTAATTTCAGGTATTTTTAAATAGCGTTATTCTGAGGACGTTGAGTGGCATCACTTATCACTTAACAGATTTGGCGAGTTTAGGGAGCTATCACAGTTCACAGTTCCCTTTTTTTCCCAGTTTGTGTTTAACAGTTAAAATAGTTGATAGTCTGGAGAGAGAAAAATTGTTATTAACTATGTTCACAAATGTTAATGTTATCAACACTTCAACCACTCAAACAGTATTTTACCTTCCCTTCTTTCCCATAGCGAAATGTCTGGTGATGTTGACAAAAAAGTGTGACCAGATTATTATGAGTGATGTCATTTAGATTTACAGTAATCTAGGTGTACAGTATTTCTTAAGATGAAGTCAAGCAGTGTCATTTGTCTGAGAAAACCTCCAGCTGCTTCTTGAGACATAACATCATTCGCAGTGACACTGCATTGAGATTACCTCGCCTGGTAGGAGGTGGTTGGTTGCGTGAGAGGTAATCATCTTCTTTTAGGCATGCAAGGACATGCTGAGATTATCTATACTCCCACGTCTTTGGAGGGTTAATAAGGGTAGAACAGAGGTTAATGTGCACATGACCTATAATCAGGGCAAGACCTTTGAAAAGATGAAATGTTTAATGAATTTTCTACTACTAAGACTAATTTTACAGCTGAAAAGAAATTTGGCATAAACAAATGCAGGAAAAATTATATTGAATTATATTATATTGACCTTAGAGTTTAGTGTATATGTTGTAGTTAGTCTTACATGTGGGCAAGCCAATCCCGGCCGGGCGAAGGCGGGGTACACCCTGGACAGGTCGCCAATCCATCGCAGGGCTCTTTCCAGTACAATTAGTTTTAATTAACTAAATGTGATTAGTATTAGGGCTGCACAACAAATAATTTTATGAGCGTGATTTAGATCTTTGTGCGATCTCAGCCTCACATGAGAGTAGTTCTGCTGTGTTTGCATGAGTTGGGAGATGCCTTGCATCAAACCAAGCGCTCCCTTTTCCTTGCTAAGCTGAATTAACCAATAACCGCAAAGTAATATATTTCTGCCTCAACTGCTGTTCATCACTCGGTATACAGGGCAGGCAGCGCAATGTTTGAAAAGTAGTTGCAGGATGGCACAGAATATCTCTCACGTCAAACGTGTTGGATTTGTTTTTGAATCAGTCTTCTCTTCCTGTCTGTAGCTCATCACATGATGTAGCGTATTCCTGCTATTGGTTAACACGGTTTAGCAAGGAAAAGGGAGCACTTCATTTGATGCAAGGCATCTCTCTGCTGATGCAAACATGGCAGAATAATTGCCACATGAGAATGAGATAGCAGAGGGATCTAAATCACACTCAAAATGATATACCATGCATGCATACCGTGCATGATAAAGTATTACAGCTTAGTTTTATGAGTGCACCTGTATTGTTCATGTCATTTATACTGACTTTCAGCTAACAGTCAGCCAGGTAATGGCAATGTTAAACTTTGTTGCTACTGAGAGACATAGAAAGTGTTGCCTCTAAACACTAAACATAATAAACTAATTACACAAAGCAGAATTTTCATATAAACTGTTGAGATATGATTAAGGCGGAGATTTGCTTCAGTTGTAATTGTTAGTGAGATTAAAGGATTTTTAAGAAATCCCAAACAAGTGTTCAAAGGTTACTTATTGCTGAAGAACTGATCAATTAGCTTTGATAAGTTGTTTGTGATAAATTCATTTTTTACACAGATTTTGTTACGTTCTTCAGGAGCTTAGAGGAACTAAACTACAGCCACTGGTGGATCATTTTTTTTAAAGTATAGGCCGCTTTTCTGCACCCAACACATTGCCCCTCCAATTTTTGTTTTGTTTTTCATGTTGGCATTTAACTTGAATATGTATGGCCCAATCCTGTTTCCTTAATAGGAGTGTGAGCAGCTCCAGAAAATGTACGCTGCCCAGCAGGATGAGCGACTCCTGGAGCACACCCAGCAACAGCATATCCTCTACCAGCAAGAGCAACAGATCCTCCACCAGCAAATCCAGGTATGTGAAGCTGGCAAAGAGCTATAATAAAGACATAGTCACAAGCCAAAACTACTCTCTCAATCCAGTGTGGTCACAGGAAGCAATTTATAATCTTTCATGCAAATTTGGTTGAGCTGTACTACTTGACTTTGGAAAGTGTTGTGATCATACTTGAAGTATGAACACCTAACTCTTACATTATGCATGCAATGCATTGATCTATGTGGTTGTCTATAAAGCATAGATATTAGCTTTATAGACATGCTATTGATTTGTTTCACAGGAAGATTTGCTATCCTACTTTGAACTTTGTTTCAAATTTAATTTTTCTTTCCCTGCAGGGTCTGTCTTTAGGCCATGGAGAGAACCAGCCCAGTCACCTAACCCACCAGCTTCAGAGGTGACAACACACACACACACACACACACACACACATATTACTCATCATCTATTGAACAATGAACTTGATACTGTGGTGCAGTGCGATCAACTAAGTGTTACATCATTGTCGTGTCTTTCTCTCTTCCTCTCCTACTATGTTCTGTCCTCCCCCAGGTTGCGAATCCAGCCCTCCAGCCCTCCGCCAACACATCCCAGCAACCACCTCTTCAGGCAACCCAATCAGAGCCCTCCGCCTGGCTCTGCAGGCATAATGCAAGCGCACGGTTAGTAATATCATTGCTAGTGTTTAAGTGCTTCTTACATTGTAGGTGATGTAGTTGCCTTTTAACTTGGGTTTGTAAGCAGGAATTGATAGAATAATGGTCTACTGATTGGCTGTTCATTTTAACACCCAGTTTCAAATGTTAAATCATATTTTGGCCATGTATTTGGTTTTTACAGTTAATTGCCACTTAACAAATTATATTTGTTTGTTTGAGTTTGTATACATTAGGCCTTATATTTCCTAAGAGTGCAGTTCAGTGTTTTGTGTGTTTGACTCTGTTAGTCACTGGGTGATATCATCTGTACACAAGCACTGTCATGTTTATTTTGACATTGTGTAGTGAATAATAATGTACTAGAAGGCATAGGTTATGATGACTCAAGTACAACCAAGTGTCTCATATGAGCAAACACATGTCATCAAGAACTCAATGACTTGTGATTACTAGGTTGCAGTGGCAGGCCGTGCATTTCGTACCTGGACCTTCAGTGGGGATTTAACCGACTTAATTCACCTGTTAATACCACCACTATCACGTTGCAATTATAGAAACCATCAATCCTATACAAAAACGCAATATAATTAGCATGGGATTACAGAGAGAGAGAGAAGTATTTCGTGTATTGAGGGTGAATACCATTTTTACTAAAGCATTTTTACGAAACCCAGTTAAGACAACTCCAAACCTCTACACTACAACCGCAATTGTACATCATCTGGAGCAGTTCAGACTCAATATTTATCTAATAACATGACAAAAACATACAAAATTTAAATTAAATACATCATACTCACCAGAGATGCTATTTATTTATAGACAAAATCCATCCTCATGGAGGTGATCTCGGCGTTTCAGTTCCATTATACAAGTCCTTTTCTAGTTTTGCTCTGACCAACCAATTAGAGGACGGTAAAACGGTGACGTCATTGTGGGCCAGCTAGCTGGCCCTGTGAGGCGAATTTGAAATCTGATTGGTTAAAGAAACAGTCCCATTGCTAATACAGTTTAAGCTACATCGGCCAGCACTACTGATTCTGAAGGCCCTGGGCAGATTAGATTGACATGGCAACACATAGAGGCTGAAATCTGATTGGACAAAAAATCTAACGTCCACATACACGTACTGGAAGTGGTGCAGTCAAGAGAAATGCTACGAAATGAAGTGAATAGACTGTTGGGAATAAATTAATACAATGTCGTGGAACAAATATTAGAATTTAGGTTGTAAATGTAGGTCAGATGATGGACACTTCAGACAAACCAATCCATGGAAGAGTTTGAACTTGCTAAGGTAAAACATTGTGGCTGGGGAAAACTTGAAAAAAGATATCCCGTCAGCCAGATGTTTAGCTCTCGTGACTCCTAGCAGGTCCGTCACCAGTGCAGTACCAGCACGGTGCTCCAGCACTGTACCAGGCCCAGAGTGGCAGCCCACCTCCCACCGGCCTGCCTCGAGTCACTCTACCAAGTGGTCAGCAAGCAGCAGGTGCTCACCCTACTGTCCCACTGGCACAGGGTGTACCTCAACAACAGCAGGTAACTACCACAGGCCAGTCACGCTTTCTTTGTCATTTTGTCTGCTGATGGTTACATACATTGTTTTAACCGATTTCACTCCCGACTAAGGGTTAAATCCAAATCAAGTGTTTTGACATTGTACACAACTGACTCTACAGGTGACCATTCAGGTCCAGGAAGTGGAGCTGGGAGGTGGGGCACAGAGACCAGGTAACTTCTTGTCCACGCCAGGAGGACACAGAGTGCTCGGGAAGCAGCTAAGCGCAGACAACGCAGAGACGCACAGGTGACTCCACCCATTCTCTCACCGCATCCCCTGATGGCTACCAAATCCTCCCAACAATACTAGTGAACTGTTTGTCTTTTTGTTTTATCACCTGCCATCATCTTGACACTCAGAACAGACACCTGCATGTTATTTGTTGTATATTTTTGTGTATCAGTTTATCGTTTTGTTTTTCATTGTTGTCTCTGCGTTTTACATTTCTGCCCTCTTCTTTTTTTAATTGTTTTTTGAAACTTCAGACAGTACTGTTGCTCAGGTCAGAGATTTTTTTGTGTGAGAGGGCAGACTGTGAGGGCATTAGTTGCAACTCGTATTGAAAATTAATGAAAATCCCTCATCATCTATGCTGAAATGACATCCTCAACAAATTCTCCACCTGTGAGTGATTGGATGTTAGTGCTGTGGAAGTGTATGTAAAGGTCCAACCAGTTGGAGTAGGACTCATCCTAGGACCCTATAACCAGTCTCCTGTAACCAGAATTGCCTTCATTTTGAAATTGTGTAACAATCTTCAGGCATATTAAATCAAAATGTATTCATTACACTTCTCAGTGAATACTTAAACCTGCACTCAACCTCGAAGTGTTTGCTAGGATGTCTTTTTGATTAATGAGGGTGTTCTGCAGATTGTTGTAAGATTTGCATACTAAACAGGATTGTGAGAAACTTAAACAGGTAGCTAATTATCTTCTGCTTTTTCCCCTTCTGTCTAGTCGCAGCCTTGGCCGCTTCACATCCGGCTATGAGCAGGCCCAATTCAATCACCACCTCTTTTCTGCCGATGCAGCCTCCCGGGGCACCTCCGGGGTAGTTGGCTCCTACAGCCCTTACCTGCAGGGAGCCTCACTCAAAGTCCCTGGCCTGGAGGGTTACCAGAGTGGGGCAGTGGGGACCAGCAGCTATGGCACCCCCTCTACACTACAGCAGGCCCTACTCTCCCCGACTCCTTTGGACTACCGCCCCCCCCCCCCCCGCCGGGCCCTCTTCCCCCCCCGCCCCTCTTTAACAGGCCATGCCGATCCCAGGCTGCCACCACAAGACCTGGCTGCCTTGCTGAAGAGGCAAAGCCCCCGGCCATGCCCGGCACCCCCCACCCCACCCAGTGGTCCACCCCAAGAATATGGAGAGATGCTGCTTCTCCGCCAGCTGAGCCACGGTGAGAGCTTGGAGCCACCAGCACCACAGGGTCCCTCTGGAGGCCAACACTACCACCACCTCCTCCAGATTCGACCCCCGGATGTCCAGCCACAGCAGCTCCCAGCCCAGGCACCTTGCCCCAGCTTACCTCACTCAGAGAGCATGGAAGAGGATGAGGTGCCAACTACCTACCACCACCCACACGAGGGCCTGCTGGCTAAGGCAGGAGAAGGTCATGAGCTCCTGGGGCCTCCCCGAGGAGGCACTCCGCCCTATAGCTCTCCTACACACAGGCATGGTGGCTACATAAGGAGCGCTCCAGTAACAAGAGGCAAGACCTGTTTATGCTGCAATCACGTAAAGATTAGCATCAGCGTAGTGTTTTTTTTTTTTGTTGTTTTTTTTTTTTACTGTTTTTGGAAACCTAATAGCCAGTATACTCATACATTTAATGTTTTCTGTCAGAATCTGAGCATGTGGAGTGCAGACCCCCTGGGCAGGCCATGGAAGTGCCTGATCATAATGGTGTGGGCTATTCTCGAGCTCCCCAGGGTGACGCCTATAGGTCCCGTGGACAGTTACAGCGCCACCACACCATCCAGACCTCTGACGATGCCTATGTGAGTGAGAGTCTGCTACTAATTTACATAGACACCATTTCGTTATGACAAGTTGTAGTAAGCCCAAATCAAACTGAGCTTTTCAGTGTACTGTAAGTTTGATACCATGAAACGGTGTTGGCAGGAACAGTCTTACATTACTGTTCATTAAGTATAATTTTTTTCCCATATGTCTAAAGATGTTATTCACTTCCTTCTCAGGATCAGGCAGACCCCATGTCTGGGATGAGCCTATTGGCCGGGAAGGCACTAAGCTCCGCTCGCATGTCAGACGTCCTCAGTCAGACATCACTGACAGGAAGCCAGCAGCTGCACCAGCGGGGAGAGTCAGGTCAGCAGACATGCAATTACTTGAAACGTTGTTTGGGATTTTATTTGTTTATTTATTTTTTGGATCACTAGAAGATGTGTGTTTCTTCTGCAGTGTGTGATATCGATGGGGAGCTCCATGCAGCAACCTGCTACCCCTCCTCTTGCATCAGTGACATGCTCCACAGCTATAAGCCCCCTGACCTGCAGTACAGTATGGAGCAGGCTGGTGTCTAGCACAGGTATACATATATACACACCCACACACACACAGAGCACAGGTTTAGTAAGAGATTGCAGTTTTCTAAATTATTCCTGTAGAAAGTGACAAACAACTTAAAAGACACGGAACAAATTCCCTTACCTTTAACGCTTGTGTGTAGCCTCAAGCAGTACACCTCTTTCATCCAGATGAGTGGGAATGCAGCCAAAGCTCGTCCAACTGGTTCCTTTTGACTCCATGTTATATTATGCATTAGTGTGTTAAACACATTTCTGTACAGATTATATTAGAATGTTTTTGACCTTGCTTTTGTGGTTTGTATGGTTTGTCCATTTTGTCTCCTTATGTTCATCCTGTGCAGGTTTTATTAGTGCCTATATGCATTCACTCTCTTGGACCTTTACGTGTTTTGTTTTTACAACTGAATCTCAGTGGGTTTTTGGCATCAATAAATCCAGACAGACTTGAGTCTGGAAAACAAATTAATCTATTTTTAAATATAACACTCAAAATGATTGATTGCTTAAATTGTCACCCCACAAAGTCAATATTTACTCGCAGCGGCAGCAACCGTAGCCTGGAGGATATGTGAATAGATCTGTATCAGCTTTTCACACCCAACGATAATTTTTTTTTTTCTTGTGTTGCTCAAGATCTGTGAGATTTAACAGTCAGTCAGTAGTAATGTTCAAGACCTGAACTGAGGTCTAAACACTGACTTTGCTGCTAATTTTTTTTGATTGGTACCCTTTACAAAACTAGTTGCTTATTTGTTTGTGATTGATTTTTGTTTGTCTTTGGTTTGTAGCTAGTTTTTGACAGGAAATCGACTAATCCAATTTTAGTATTCGAATATTTGAGATGCCCCCTGCCGCCGCCACCCAGCAGTGCCAGTAACACCTGCATTCTTGTTAGCAAAGCTCTGTGTGCAAATCGTTGAGGTAGCAGCTTCTGCTGTTCTTTGCTCTTTCTGGGTAAAATGACAACCAGCTGGGTCATACCCGCGGTCGCTAACTAACGTTAACTCCGTGACTTAAATTGATGACAAGACAAAATGAAAGTGGGTTTCGTTGGGTTTATGACCTTACTGCAGCCGGTGGACACACAGACAACATGCTGTCTGCTGTTAGCTGAAGATCGTTTGAGGTAAAGAGGCATCACTCTGTAACACTACTGAATAATCATCAGAGTGAATTGAGTGCTTCTCCGTCATTCCAATAACTCCAGCAGAGTGAGACATCTTCACAGGAAAAACTGTCAATCATTCTCACATCCATGATGGAAATGTACCACATTCTGTTTGCACGCAAATGGTTATGAAGATAAGTTGCCTGTTCATCTGCTACATTAAATATTGTGTAACTTTCATTAGCTTTTTGTTTTGTTTTTGGCCCGAGGTACTGACAGATCGGCAAAGAGGTACTTTTAGCTGCAGCTTAATGGTCAGCCCATTAGCCCCCAGGCCCACAAAAACTGAGCATTATAACTATCACGACAGAATTTTTTATAGAACTGTTACATCATGCTGTATTCATTTTTGTTAGATGGACCTAATAAATTGGTAACTGAATGTATGTAAAGTAGATGTTCAGAAAAATGTGTTTGTGATTATACTTGTCCGTTGACCTGCAAATTATCAAAGCCATAATAACTGATTTTGTTGTCATACCCATAGACTGTATGGTCACACCAGTCATCTAAATAAGCTTTTGCTTAAAGCACATCCCATTTATTATGTGTACATGGAATGTGCCGGGGACTTTGAGTGGGGCTCCCAGCAGGTAAGGGCTGTAGGAGCCAACTACCTCGGAGGTGCCTCGGGAGGCTGCATCGCCAGTAAAGAGGTGGGGATTGAATTGGGCCTGCTCATAGCCGGATGTGAAGCTGCCAAGGCTGCAAAGACAGAAGGCGAATCATACTACAGGGTCGAGGAATCGTACTAAATTTTGATGAATGAATTATTCAAGCTGTTAACCTTTACTAATGTACATTGTATAATTTGTTCAGAACAAAATTACATTGCAACGGTCGGTGGAATCTAAATCATCAACCCATTGGAGGGCTGTATTCAAAATCATGCAAAATCAAAGTGAAAAACTGAAATGGCGGGCTCATCCAAGTTGCATGAATTTTATCACAGCAGCTCATTATGTAACTCAGTAGCATGGCCCTGCGTGCCTGTATGCACTCCTGATGCACCGATACATAATGTCCCATAGGCGCTCAATTGAATTTAGTTCAGGGGAACGTGAGGGCCACTCAATGGCATCAAAGCTTTTGTCATCCAGGACCCGTCTCCACATTCTGGCCACATGAGACCGGGCGTTATCCTGCACCAGAATGAACCCAGGGCCCACTGCACCAGCGTACGGTCCGAAAGTCGCTCGGAGGATTTCATCCCAGTACCTCCCAGCAATCAGGGTACTGCTGGCTTTGGCATGGAGGTCTGTGCTGCCCCAGACCACTGACTCACCTTCAAACTGGTCCTGCTCAATGATATTACAGGCAGCACAACGTTCACCACGGCATCTCCAGACACTTTCATGCCTGTCACATGCGCTCAGTGTGAACCTGCTCTCATCTGTGAAGAGAACGGGGTACCAACGACAGACCTGCCAACTCTGGTGTTCTCTGGCAGAGACCTGCCAATTCTGGTGTTCTCTGGCAGATGTTTTGTCATCCAGGAACTGTCTACACACTATGGCCACATGAAGCACTAGGAGAAGTCTGTTTGTGACAGGCCGGTGAGAAACATGCACACCAGTAGCTGCTGGAGGTCATTCTTGAAGTGCTTTCGCAGTGCTCCTCCTGTTCCTGCTTGCACAAAGGAGCAGATGTCGATCCTGCTGGGGGGTTGTCGTCCTGCTATGGCCTTGTCCAGCTCTCCTGGTGTAACGGCCGGTCTCCTGGTATATCTTCTATGCCCTTGAGACTTTGCTGGGAGACGCAGTAAGCCTTCTTGCGAATGCATGTATGGATGTGCCATCATGGAGTAACTGGACTACCTGTGCAACCTGATTGGGCTGTAGGTACTGCCTCATGCAGTGGTGACAAGGACTCTAGCAGAACACAAAACCTGAGGAGAATTAGTCAAGAAGGATAAGGAGAGAGCATTTGTCTGTGGCCATCACACGCAAAATCATTCCCTTGTGGGTGTTGTCTTGCTTTTGTCTCTCATTTGAACCTGTTGTCACTTTCATTTTGCACCAAAGCAGGTGAAACACAGTCACTTCTTAAATGAAAACAGCGATATACCTGAACTTTAACTTACTTGATATTATACTGTGATGATTAAGTGTTCACTTATTTTTTTAGCAGCTTACTAACATGCAGTATGTTGGACTTTAAATACAAACTAGAGTGACAATATTTATTTAAATGTGATTTTTGCAACACAAGATTTAAGATTATTTATCAAACCATAAAAGGTGAGTAGTGCTAAGTAAAAGCAGAGGCAAGATGATTCACTTTTTATTTATTTCACTCTGTCTTCTTGCAGGAAAGGGTGTGTCCTGTGTACAGTGGTCCATATCAGCCATCCTGAGTTGTGTTGACTTGAGTTGAGCAGCATCACGCCAAACCACCTTCGTCTGCCCGAGCGGGGGCGCGCTACGTCCATCTGTCTGTCTCCATCAGTCCCTGTGAGGGCAATCTGCGTGGGAAGAGGGGTGGGGGACATCAGAGGGGGTGGTAGGCACAGGTGAGGCCTCTGGATTCAGAGGTCAAAGTGCCAGCATTTTCTGCACAGACATCAAGCATTCGCTGCTGCAGGTTGTCTCCTCTTCTCACCTGCCATCATGGGTACATTGGGGTTCCACTCTTCTTTCAGCTCGACCCCCTCACCTCCTCCCCCTACAAACCTGGCCCACATGCCCTTCCTCTACCCACCACGCCCACCTGCTGCCCTGACTTAAACCTCCCCTTTCACCCTTCATTCCCTATTAACTGTTGGCATACTTCTTTATGTGCCTCCTTGGCCAACACATTGATACATCACACTCACAAGAACATGGAGTCCAGCATCTCAACAAAACATACACACTGTTGCCACAAACCCAAAGTATTCACATTAGGTGAGTGTGTGTGCGTGTGCGCATGACTAAGAAGAAAGGAGGAGAAAGGTGTGTGTGAGGTTCAGTCTGCTCCTCCCTCTCTCCCCTCTCCTGCTGTCCTGCAGCAGATCATTCCGGAGTGGGCTGACATGTCGGCAGCGGTGGCCACTTATCAGCCAGGTGGCAGGTATTTTGGGTCAGGTTCAATTCTCTCCAAAGATGGAGCTCAGTAACATCGCACAGGACAAACCAGCTCTCTCATTGTGTTTTAATTCTTGTTCTGACTTTTGTTTTCTTTTCTATTTTGTTTTAAAATGTCATTTTTACTGTTAATGTCCATGTAGGCATTATGTTCATTATTGTTACTCTTATTACTATTTTCTGTAAAAGATGTTTTATTGTAATAATAATAATTATTATTAAAGGAAAACAGTTCTGTGTTGCAAGGAAGACAGCATTGTTTTTTTTTGGTTTCTTAAATAATTCTGCACTTTGAGTTTGAGCTGTCCTCTGTCTGTTTCCACCCCTCCTCACACTTCCATGCTCTCATGCTGTCGCCCTGCTTTTCCATTCTATCCTCCCCGCCTTGTGTCAGTCCTTTCCCCTTCTTCCTCTCACATGTCAGTGACAGTGTATTGCATTGTGGGTAGTTTTACCAGACATTTGTTCCTTTCCTTGTACAGTGATGCCATGTATAGAACGCTGTTGAAATTTCTGTACCAAATTTTTTTTTTCCTTACTTTTTTCTCTTTGTTTTTAGATGTTGGGAGGTTTTTTTATACTGTTATTGTTTATCATTTGTATTTTTGAATGTCTTCAAAATGTTTTGTTTTTGTTTTATCAATCTTGAGATTCCTAGCCAAAAGACGACAGAGAGAAGAGAGACGGTGCTCTTTGCTTGGTAAAAAAAAAAAAGATTGTTCTTATTTGTTTTAACATTATTCTATCGAGAGACTTGAATAAGAATTATTTTGTGTTGCTTTTTAAAGTATTTCAGTTGTTGATGTTGTGACTGTCATCCTTGTTGATGTTGGGGCTGTTTTCTGTTAATGGGGTAGTAGTGGCAGGCTATACAGGGTCAGGCTTTGGGCTTTGTCTGGGATGGTTTGGGTGCTACAGAGACTTCACACTCTTAAAAAAATGTGGGAATAACTTGTAAAATAGCTGACATATCATCCTAAACATCACAAGCGTGGAGATGGACAAACCCACTTCTCTTTCTCTTTTTCTTGCCACTCCTACCTATTTGCTGTGATCCTCCCACCATGTTTTACTGTATCAGCTTCTGATCGGATGCCGCCTTACGGACACGGCCCCTCCTCTGAAGTTGGCCTTGTCACTATGGCAACCAAGGAGGAAACCACAGCTACTACTATTCCTCGCCTGGCATCTCCCCTGATTTGATTTTCTTTAACTTATCTTGTTACAGATTTGCTTTGTTTCCCTCTCACGCCTGCTGGGGACAATCGGCAGAGGTGATTGCTGCATTTCATGAACGGTTTACCAGATCATGTTGTTGTTGAATGCACATGGACACACCTCCACACCATAAAAGGGAAACATTTCAGGAGGTGCCCTTTAGAATGAATTGGACTCCCAAAGCAGAGGAATACATGTTTGTGGGCAAATGAGTATTAAATGTGTTTACCAAGATCTGTAGCTTAAGCTGAGTCGGGTTCAAGAACAGCCAGATGGTGGCTACAGCATACTGGGGACTACAGCAGAGCATTGACATCCCCCCCCTTTTTTTTTTTGGATGTTTAAAGTTTAATTTCATTGTTTGACCTCTCTTTATTCTCCCACATACAGTACCGCTGCATCTTGAGTTTTTGGGTGCATCAAGAGACTGTGGTGCAAAGATTAAAGATCCACTTGTGTGTGTATACAGGCCCGATTTCACAGTACCTGGCTGCACAGTTGACATTGTATGCTATAAATCTCTGACAGCTGTAGATGGGGTCATGCAGCGCCTGCGCTTTCCATTTGCATCATGTCACTTCCTGTTTACCATTCACTCTTTATAAGGCATCTTGTGATTAGCTTTAGCGCTAAATCCAAAATTTTAAAACAAGTCCATACAAGAGTAAGCAGTGGCAGTGTTTTCCATTTCTTCCTAAATCGGTCAGTCTCATTAGGCAGAAGAAGCTTGTTGTTCATTACACATAATTATTCCCTCCAGCTCTTGTTCATTCCTCTTTCAGATCTGTTTCCTCTCATTGTTTACACCAAGCCAAAACTAGGATCTGAAAGAGAAAGATTTGAGTAGTTCTCATGTAACAGAGAATACGGCCGGAACGGAAGACGTTGCATGTCTCAATCCACGGCAAGATAGAAACTCTAAAAGTAATACTGGTGGCTCTGCATTGTCTAAGATTGCGAGCAGTATCAGAGCTGTTGTTTCAGAACGGTGAGAGTGGGGAAAGAGCGGAGGCACACAGGAAGAGACAGCTCGAGTGAATGGAAAGTGCCGCACATGATTCAGAGGTGACGGGGGCGGAGAGAGAGCTGCTTCACACACGCCTTCTGCCGGATCAGACTGACCCTTCTCCCCTCCATTTCTTAACTCTTCCATCCTGACCTCCCTTCTCAGCAAGCCAGCTCTCTGCTCCACTCCTGTTTCTTACATTCAATTTGTGTTCTATTGGTTCATTATTTTGCCCTTTTTTCTGTTTTTATCATGTTCATTTCTGTTGAGTACAAAAATACTAAAGTGCAACAATGATTAAAAAGAATATCAACCAAACTGAGATGAATAAATAAATAAATATATATATAAATAAAGAAATAATTTAAAAGGTTTATGATCGTGTTGCCTGTCTCACTTCAAGATAAGCAGTGGCTACAGTCTGAAGAAGTTTGTAGTGTCGCATCTGGTTTATTGTTTTTATGTATTTTGAATTTTAGCATTTCAGACAGGCAGCCACTATTTTTCATTAGACTGAAATTCAATTTGGTTGAGGGAATCTTATGCAATTAAGAATATTTTGTTGCTTCACTGCAGGGTAATTATGACTGCAGAAAAATGACTCTTTTCATTAGTGATGAATCATTAGATTTTATTTGGTATTCAAATGTTGAAAAATTGTGAAAAAAAAATGTCCATCACAATTTCATAAAGCTGAAGGTGATTATATCCAGTATCCACAGATGTAAAATTTGCTTCTGTATAAGAAAAAGCAAGGTTTTTTTATTGATTAAATGATGAAGAACATAACTGCAGATCAATTTTTAATTGAAATACATTTATTTAGTAACCACTTCATCTCTAATAGTAATCTCGCTGTGATGTCAAAATGTTATGTATGTGTCCTGACCTCGGAGCTTAAAAATATTAAAGGTAAGCACAGAGAAACTTTCCCCCTTCATCAGATGGATATGAAAAATGTAGTGTCAAGCTCTGCACAGTGAAGGTCAGCGGTTCAAGCAAAGTATCAATAAACAAGACAGCGAGAGGAGCAGGATCTTTATATTCATGTTGACTTAAGATTGTGCTGCAATCACAGTCCGACAACTGGATTTTTGAGAATGATACTGATATAAATATATGAAAATGCTAGCAATATATTTGCCAATAGTTTTTTTTTTGGTATAAACACAAAGAAAACTATCTAGTTTAGATCCCATTCATTTGATTTTTGTGACCAAGGTACACGATGAGCGAAGCATTTTAATGTAAAAGTCAACTTTTTTGCAGCCTCTGATGGAGAAACTATAAAACTTACATTGTTTCTAAATTACTTTATGCTTAGTTTGGTATTTTTGCGTTGTCTTGTTATTTATTGACCTACATATACACTATAATGATGTATCGACAATAAGCCAGTTTCAGTGAATTCTGTACGATCATAGAAGTGTACCTACTGTATGAGGTTGTTTCTTTGGTCTGCCTCTTGGCTGCAGTGCTCTACATGCTGCTGCTCAGGTCTGTACAGCTGCACTGCAGAGGCTTTTCAGTAACTGAGCTCAGACAGTGTTTGTCTATATTTGTAAATCAGGTGTTACTTTAACATGCCTAATGATGGATGACAGGATACGATCTGTTTATGCCTCCTGTCTGACAGTTGACTCTCTTCTGTCCACTACAGATGCATGTTCAGTTCTGCAGTAGATTGTTAAATATTGATGATTTGCATGGAGCTCCAGCTTCTAGCCTCTATGTCCTCTTCTTGTTTCCTTTCCTCTCCTCCCCCACATCAGTTCTTTCCTTCCCTCACAACTCTGTGCCCACTCTCCTCTCCCTCTGTCTCTCTGCATCCATTTCTCCTTTCCCTGCCTCCCTGCCTTCCTTCTCTCCTCTCTACCCTCCTTTTCCTCCATTCCCTCAGCTGCTTGCACCTTTTCTCCCCTCCTCCCTCTCTCTCCTCCTTGGAGTGGCGACAGTGCGACTGCCTGCGTCAGCCAGCCCTGCCAAGCCCCTGGCAGCTAGTGAACGCTGCTACTGGAGCTGCCGTATACCCTGCAGAGAGCCCTGTGCGTGTGTGTGTGTGTACGTGTGACTGTATGAGTGTACGCAGATGGGAAAGCAACTGAGTCAGAGAGGGCTGCCTCTCATCTCTCTGCTGTTATCACCATCTTTCACCCCTTCTCCCCCTCCATGGGGCTCCGGCAGGCTGAATCACAACACCATCTGCAGAAAGGGCTGAGGTAATGACTGTGTGTATTGTCCAGGGTTGTTTCTGTATTTAAATGTACACATTTGTACTGAAATGCTTGCATGTAGTCTCGCAAATGTGTGCAGTATGTGGGTGTAGATCTAGACTGTATTGTATAGCCCCTTGCAACCAATCAGATTGCCCTGATGGCCAGTGCAAATCACACATTCTCAACCTGAGTGCAAAGAGCTGTAACACCTTGTGTCGTTATGCATGTGGTAAAAGACTTTCTTGGTTGTGCCCATATGTGTAGATTTACGTTTTCTTGATAGATCAGTTCCTGCTTCTTCCGAGGTGCTCACACAGATCACATGACCCAGATTGCAAACAAACACTACTGTAGACATTACTCATTCCCTGCGCTTACTGTGTGTGTGTGTGTGTGTGCACACAATCACAGCTGCAAACAGGCCCATGCATGTTTTGTATTGTAGCAATGGGGTAAGTCTGCTAATTAAAGCTGGGCAGACAATGAATGACTAAAATCTGAGGAACATATCACTGTGTGTTTGTTGTCATCTTTACTGCATTAGGCTACACTTTCAGTAGGTTTGTCTGCTTCTACAAGCTTGCATCACAATCTTACTCAACATAATCTCTTTGTCTCCAGAGGGGGAATTTACCTGAAACACAAACTAAATCCTATGTCCTCATGTGCCTTCGGTCATATTGAGCCAATTTAGTTTTATATGCTTATGTTTTGCAGTTTCCATCTGTGATATTGCTGCTACTGGTTCCTCAGCACTCCACTGATTTAGCATTGGACTCCTATAACTTTGTTGGACTCATGAAGGAACATTTTAAAATGTTTCAAAATGGATGCAGCAGAAACATAGATGTCATCATTTTCATTCCACACAGCCTACAATGCAAGTCAACTAGCACTAGCTTGGCTGGACATTCAGTTATGCTAGCAGTAGCTATTGTAGCCTTGGCCCTCTAGCCTCAGCTCCACACCTCTAGATTTCTTTACTTTTTCCAACTTCTTCAACTCCAACTCAAGTAACATCACTCCACGCTGCTCTCTCTGGGCCACAAAAGGCCTTGTGTAACTATTTTCACAAATCCTATGCAGTACTACTCCCCAAAACAGACTTTCATGTGTAGTATTAGTGGAGTTTAAGGCTCAGTGTTGAGCTTGTCATAAGTAAAATTTGCCACGTCCCACAGATAAAAAACCCATCACCTCGCCTAGTACTGAAATGGCAACACAATTTCAGAAACAGATACTCCAAAACTTCCGCTGTTGAAACCGCAGCGATCTCCTCAGGTAGGGTTTGAGATTTAGGGTTTAACCCAATATTACCATATTTTGTTTCCCATTATGAAACATGATTTGACTTTATAGTAACAATTATGCAATTTCATCTCCAAGCAGGTAGATGTGTGTGTGTATTTGTGGTGCTCTGTTAGCCCAGTATGGACTGTACGTGTGTAAGGAGGTGGGCATCCGGCTCAGCTGTCGTGTTCCTTCACACACTAGCCTTATCCTGGGCAGGTGAGCTACTCAGGAACTGTTATGCATGGCCTGTTTAGTTTCTTATGCATTTATGTATTTATTTGCTTAATTGGAATTAACTAGCAAACCTCTATAAACATCATAAAATGACAATCTCACTCAGTTTCAGGCAATTCTGTTTATAATATCTTGAACTGCTGTGTCCTGTAAGCATGCTAAAAGTTTTATTCTTGTGGTATTTTCTTGCTGATATCATTTTAGATGGAAACAAGGGTATTTACACGAAAAACCAGTAACATTAAGACTCACTAACAATCAGAAGATTGATACCACTCTTGTGTCAGTCTCTGAAATATGATGCAAGAGCTAAGAGACTGTTTAGCATAAACTTAGCTCAGCATAAACACTGAAAGCAGGGAGAAATGGCTAAAGTGACTCTGTCCAAAAGTAACAAAATATACCTGCCAGTAGCTCTAAATTACCTCCAATTAATATGTTATAGTTAATTTGTTTAATCTGTACAAAAGTAGTACTATCGATATGTTTTTACAGGGACTGAAAAGGAAAACTTGGCTGTGTCTCTATACTGTAGTTGCCATGAAATGTATTTATTTTTTTGCATTTTGATATTTGTAAGATTAAACAAATTAGATATAATAGTGGACAGTGCAACCTGAAGACAGAGGCAGGTCAGCCGTGTCCCCCTGCTCCCAGTCTTTGTGGTAAGCTCAGCTGCTGTCACTAGCTTCATATCTAGTTTAACTTACAACAAATGTGTGGAAAGCCATATAAATATAAAGTCACACACATATATAAAAATACATTTTTGTTGCATTTACATTCAGGCTAGATAAAAAGGTGAAATATTTAAATTTGCCATATTTTGCCCATACAGTCCAGTTAACATCAACACTTATCTTGTACCCACAGGAGCAAATAAACCCACCCTCAATATTGATGGACGGCACCGGGCAGCTGTGACACTGCAGGAAAACATGACCCACCGCTTTAACTGCCAGTCAGACGGCTGGGATCCCCACGCCCCACCCTTGCTGACCTGGTACCTGAATGGGGAGCAGCAGAGAGAAACATCACCCAACCGTGGGCGCCTGGTTTTGACATCGCAGGAGGCTTCTGAGGTCACGAGACCTGGGCCCAGTCACAACAGCAACTTCTCTCTGCGAGCTAAAAAGTGGGACAGGGAGCTGGTGTGTGTTGCATCAAACCCCAGGACCGGAGAGAGCTACAATGCCACAGTCGCACTCAATGTCCAGTGTGAGTCTGTGTGAGAAAGTTCAGGACTGTAAGTAGATT
Source organism: Monopterus albus (assembly GCF_001952655.1). Lineage (NCBI taxonomy): Eukaryota > Metazoa > Chordata > Actinopteri > Synbranchiformes > Synbranchidae > Monopterus > Monopterus albus. The sequence goes on along the minus strand of NW_018127888.1, from coordinate 1,280,310 downwards.
TTTCTGTTGATAGGGTGAGTAAAATGTTGAGTTGTTTCTGTCCTTTGTCTCCCAGTCCAGCCAGAGATACTCAGGGTAAATGCCCACTACAGTGAGACCTCAGACCCCGGTTTCTCCCTCGTCCTCTTTGCTTTGGTACGCTCCAACCCGCCTGCCACAATCACATTTGTAGAACAGTCTGGCCAGCTGGTGGCTAACAGCTCTGACTTCCTTATTCTGGACTCACGAAACCACCCCTGGCTGACCAACCACACGCTGAGGGTCACACTCAATAGCCTCTCAGGGAATGCCTCACTGAATGCCAGCAACAGTGTGGGAATGGTGCAGCGCAACCTTACCCTGACAGGTCAGTGATAGTAAAAGTCACAGAGAAATCAATGAGGTCTCTACCACACTAAGCTAACTGTCTCCTTCATATCATCCAAATGGTATTAATCTTCTCATCTACCTTTTGTCAATAGTGGGAATTATTCCTTTAATTATTTAACTTTATATTTGTCTCCAGAGTTTCTGCAATCTCGTGTGGAGGTTCCTATGCTGGGAATAGTGACTGGCGGAGCTATGGCCTTTATGGCTCTCCTCATCCTCAGTCTGATAGTTCTCTGCCTCATGCAAAAAAACAAGAGCAAGTCCGTTGGTGAGACTACAGTGTGTTTATGTGTGCAGCAAGCACGTCAACTGGAAAATATGTACAGCACTCATTTAACAGGATAATACATCTTTGTATATTATGTTACAGATGAGCCAGTGGAGATTCTGATGACCAAGAGAAGGTAAATAAAACCATCAATATTTTGTCATTAGATATTAAAGAGTAACACAGATCCAGGGGGCGAGTCACACAAAGCTGGACAAACACGGTTGTAGATATGTAACGATAGACAGAAAGAGAGTATCACCTTCTGACCACCAAGTGCTAATACTTCATAGTACATCTGAGATGCTAAAGTTAGATGAGGACACTGCTCTCACACTCTTTGCTACTTTTGGACAGAGCCAACCGAGATGTTTCCCCTTGTTTCCGGTCTTTGTAATACAACTAATCCAGGTCTGATATCTCTCCTCCATATGATCTGCTCAGTGCCAGTCTGCTGACAGAGAAAGCTGATAAGACCTACATCCCCAGAGAGAACATGTCTCTGCCTTCCAACATGCAGCTCAATGACCTCAGCACTTTAAGTAAAGGTAACAGTTTCCTACAATAAGATCAGAATCAGGATCAGAATCAGAATCAGCATCAGAATCTGGATGCTTTGCGTGCTGGAATTTGATGTGGATGACAAGTTTTGATGAACCAGACTCTCAAGGGCCTCAATACACTGCATTTCAGTACTTAATGGTAATTTTTTATGAATTTGTTTTTAAACATGCACACCATGTTATAACATATATGCACGTTCCTAAACAAATGTTTATGTAACTAAATTACTACAAATAGGTCAGCACTGGGGGCCCACAACTAGTTTTGCTCCCTGGCTAATCCAGTGATCCAGTGATTTATAGCTTTTATCAAAGAGGAAAGATCAACCTGCCCTGTTTCAAGTTGTGTACTGTATTTACTGTATATTGTGTTTCATTTCACCTGTTGTGTGGTCTTAGAAGGAACAGAGTGTACTTGAATTCAAACACTTAGAATATTAAGAGTATATGTATAAAGGTAAAATAAAAACCGCTAATTGTGAGGACATTTGTGTCATATGTGGCAGATCTACTTCATAGACTGGTGTTGTACACTTACTGTTTTTCCATGGTAGAAGGAAAATATTATAATGGTATGACTATAAAGCAGCAGAATAGAACAGAAACACTGAAAACCCAGTAGTTTGGGTTACATGTGTTAGAACGTGTCCAACACTTTGCTGATAATATTCATGAAAAGAAATTGGTAGGCATACAATTGAACAACAGCTAATAAACTGTCCATAAAATGATACTGTAATAAACAGACCATGCTTGTGTGTGTAAATATAAAACCAGCAGCCAGTTGGCTAGCGTAGTCACTGTACCTGGCCAGGAAATAGCCCAGTACAAGAACTGCACAAGATCACAAACTGCTTTAGTGCACTTTGGTTTCTTACACTTTAGCTTTGTATGGAGTAAACAAAATAAATGTGTTAATGGTGTACTTTAGATATATTGGTAGACAATTTATTTTACCTCCAGTTTTTAGCAGCTACAGTCAGTTAGCTACTGACATCCTTAACAAGCTACTGGCACAGATCGGAGGGCAGTATGCTAAGTACAGTATGTCTGTATTTAATATTAGATATGGGAATGGTGTCAGCCTCTTCATCTAACAAGTAGCTATGAAATAAGTTAATAACTGGTTTTCCCACATTACACTTGCATTCTCCTGTGTCCTCCATCTTTCCTACATCACTTCTTGTAGCACGAGTTGCCGCCCAGCAGAACAGCGTGGGAGAGAATAAGAAAGTGGAAGAGGAGGAGGAAGATCTGTCTTTAGCCTACGCCGCCAGAGGTCAGGAATATACACTCTGATACTGCAGAATTTTATCATTATTTATGTTTTAGCTTCAGTTTGGAGGAACAGCAGTGTTTTCATTTTTTCCTTGTTGGATTTTTCTGAAATATTTTCCCTAATGACTCCCAGGTTTTGCCAGATATCCGATGGTCGGCTACATATATAAAGTGAACAGCACAAGCAGTGAGGAGATCTGGCTCTGACTGACCTCATGACTAGCACATATACTGTACATGCATGCAACAGCATCCAGCGGTGCTGCCTTCTAAGAGGAACCCAAAGAAGACCTGGCAGTCAGTCATTCCACCACACACAAAGAAGGGGGAAGAATGGCCAAGGACCAGAAACGGCCTTGTCCACAAAAGCAAAATACTGATGTTTTTGTCTCTCTGAGTCGAGTGCTTGGGGTATTTACACTGCTGATCTCAGCAATGCAACGCGTTAACAATGCTCATGTTCTGTATGTGTTGACATGATTTCCTCCTGTAGTCACATGCTCATACTGTTGTCCTCGTTGTCCTCCCTGTTGCATTACTGGAATACATTCATTGCTATATGCTAACACCAGAATGTACAAATCAATAAACTGTATGTGAGATTTTACATTTTGAACAATGATATCTAAAGAAGATGGCTTATGGACATTAAACATGTTATCTACTGTATATCTGTATGCATATGTATATGTGTGTAAAATAATATGTCTAATAATGATAATATTGACATTGTATGAAGTAAATGCTGGACTTGTTGTCGTTTTACTGGCACTCACCAGGGGGCGCTCTAAGGTGATTTATAAGTGGGAAAATATGGAGGGTTTTTCGTTAGTCATAATGATCTGATCTGTGTTTTTCAGATGGTGTTGGGGATGACTGGGGCTATAGTAGCAGATGCAGAAGCAAGTTTTTGTGTTTGTGAGTGTGTGTCTGCATGCCAGGTGTTAGGTCTAGGTCACAGGTTGTTGTGGCTTTTCTTCAAACAGGAAGCTAAGTTGTGCTGTGGGAGCTTCTCTTTGCCATCTCTCTGTGCTGCTGCTGTTTCTCTGTGGAGATGGAAACGCAGTGTGTCACACACAGCGATACAAAAATGTACAACATACTGGGGATTTAAATATTTATCTGAACACACATTCATTGCTCTTTGTTTTACCCCATGTAGCTGCTCCACACATCTCCCAAAGCACCTAAACAGCAAGTAGCTGTTAGTGTCAAGAGACCGATCAATCATTTCGGCTAATTCGGTGCTGGTAGTCACTTTATTTACATTGTCAACATGTTTTTCTTCACAGATAGTTGTTCACATCTTTTGGGAAATGTGAAAGCTACTTTAATGAAGCGGGTGTATCACCTGTCTCAGAAGATAACTCAGTGAATCTCTTTAGGCTACATGAAGTGGATTAACAGTTCATGGTGACTTTACTGTTGCATATGAATGAAATATCACATATCCACTTTAATTTAAATCCACTTAAAGTACCGTGTGTCCTAACATCAGTAGTGGATAAAGTATTAATATAATTTACTTGACTAGAAGCAGGACAGTGTAGCAATAGTCCACTACCACCCACTACAAGCTCTGTGCTGTTACTTGAGTCAAAGTACATAAGTATTAAAGTATGAAAAAGTAAAAAATATTCAGTGCAGAAAAGTGGAGCTTGTAATGGAGTAGAAGTTTAAAGTGGCATGAAAAGGAAAACTCAGGTAATGTACAAGTACTTGAGTAAAAGTACTTCTCCCCTCCACCAGCGTGGAGCCGTCCAGATGTAGAACTCAGCAGGGATTGTTCAGACAATACACCAATCACACTCACTTCCTCTACACACACACACAGACAGAGACACTTTGACAGATACTGGATTCTTTGACAGCAGAGACACGGCAGCTTTTTATTTTGAGGTCAGTACTTTTATTAAAAATATATTTAAAATATTACGTTTTTACTTCAGATTGTGTTACATGCAGTGTATGCATGTATGGACAGTCTATGTTCTGATCATACTATGATTTTGTTTTGGTAAAGTCTACCAAACCCAGACTAAAATCAGAGTATATATATTTTATTTACCAAAATTACTGTCTTGCAATAGCACCCTAAATTTTGCCTTGAGTTACCTCTTACAATAAGTTGATTAAAATGGTCGACTGATAGCAGAAAATGGCGTCCTTCCTGTTTTCTGTTTTATGGTTGCTCTTACTTACAGTGATCTGAATCATCTCCCTCTGACACCAACAGAACTCAGAAGAGTAAACACACAATGAAATGTCATTTGGTTTTGGCCGAGTGTTTGCTGCTGTGGATACTGACAGGTCGGTCTCTGTCACAATTTTTTTTCTTAATGACATGAAATCAAACATCTTCATACACCCTATAACAGCAAGGCTTTAAGAAAAATATTTTAATAATAAAAAAAATGTATGTCAATGTCATTAAAATAAATGTTTTCCAATTTCTTTTCAAATTTCTCCCACAGCATTCGTCAGTGGTCAAACAGGTAAGAAGACTGTCTCAACGATGAAGTGGGGCTGGGTATTAGTAACTACCTGTGTGACTGTATGCTTCAATCTAGCTTTATGAAATGAAGGGTAATTTGGAAAAAGAAGCTTAATAATCAACACTTGGTGCAGATTTACTGTGTTAAATGGGAAATTTTCTTTTTCCTGTACAGAAAACATAACTGTGCATTATCACCCTGATGGGATCAAGCTGGAGTGTCCTGTGGGCTACGATTTTGAATCAGGAAATAAATCAATGGTATTGGAATACAAAGATGAGAACTCAAAGGAGTACGTATGCAGTACAGACACCCAGGATGTACAAATCTTTGTGAAATTTCGAAGTAAGTTCCACAGAAACAATTGTGTCTTTTATTGTGTGATGAAAGTATGCATATTTTCTCAGTTTCTATGGGTATTATGCACCTTTACACTGTTTAGTGTTTATTACTTGCATAGAAATTCTATTTTAATGTGAGTACAGAAATTTTTGACAAAAATTAAATCTTTTGTGTGTGTGTGTGTGTGTCCAGCCTGTGACAACTGCATAGAGCTCGACCCTGCTTCGATCGCAGGCATAGTTATAGGAGAAGTGGTGGCTACGGTCATGGTAGGAGTGGCTGTCTATCTCATTGCTTCTCAGGCTCAGGTTAGACCGGTCACTTCTTACAAGAAAAGTAAGCATCCCTTCATCAATCACACTCAAATATTACACCAAATACTGTCTACATGAACAGATATACAGTGTAAGGTTTTAGATAACAGCTGATATGCTTTGTATTATGCAAATGCAAATTACAGCATTTCTCTCATTTATTGCAAACAGTATGAAAAAGCCGGAAGGGGCTCCACTAACACGTGTCTAAAATACAAATGAATGCTTATTTATTATAGAACATGATTATTATACTGCATATCAGAATGAACTGAAATTTTGATAAATAGTATATAGTGTATTTATTAATGCACTAGTTTTGTGTAATATTATCAGTATTATCACTCATCATGAGGTACATACACTAAAGTGGTGCTCCAAGAATTAATGATGTGTCGTAGAAACATGGACAGCTGTGCTAACTACAGGGCATAGGCAAAAACAAAAACACAGATAATAAATAAATAAACACTGCCAGTGACTGAATTTGTAATCATTTTGTTCTGTGTGGTAAAAATGAAGCAAGCAGTGGATCAGCTCTTTAGCTAACAGAGAAAATGCAGAGCCACCAAAAGATTGTTTTTTTACAGTAAGTTCTGCGTTTATCCCACAATGCTTTGCGCACCACTTGTGATCCACAGAGACTGATTGTCTAGGGTCAGTCCTTCAGATGTCTGCACTGCCGATTTAGGGCAAGGCTCTGCAGATACAACAGAATGCAGAGGCGTTATCAAACTTCACACAGTGCATTTATTTCTCATAGCTTATTTTTTCTAAGGCCAGGCTCTGACAGTTCACCTGCTCTGGTTGTGACCACAGCTGTGTCTCGCTGTGGGGTTGAGCTGTGGCTTTGGATATGATTACTGTGAGAGCTACTCTGCAGGCATACAGTACAGTAAATAGATTCAGGAGGTCAGTAAAGACCAGTCAGGACCGGAGAAACCAGGACAACAACAATAACATTTTAAAAAATTACACATTAACATTTCATGACTTAAATAAAAGTAGAAATGGGCACCGGCAGTAAACTGTACTTATTGTGAATGGCTGTTCCAGTGTTACAGGACAAACCCTAATAATCCTACTAATAGAACTATCTTAGTGTCAGTAATGATTAAACATTAATAGCTGGATTATTTGCTCCTTGCAGCTTAACTCTGTTGATATTTCTGTATTAATATTAACCACACACGTATCCTCAGGCTCTGATCGACAGCATCTTGTTCCAAACGAAATGAACAGCAGAGCCCCCAATGACCATTACGAGGTAAGCTGAAACATAGAAGCCTTTCACCAGGCATATGTGATTATCATCTTTAAAATTTAAATGATAAATTACATTTCTCCCTTTGTTTCCCTGCCTTGTCACAACCCACCCCTCCTCCTTCAGCGACTCAAACCCACTCACAAAGACATGTACGACGTGATTCACAACAGAAAATAATGGCGCCGAGGTTCGTGGCTGAAAACACACTCTCCATGTGTCCTTGCATCTTCATCATCTGCAGAAGGGAACAGTTTGTTATCTACTCCAGGGGTCGTGATAAAATGATATGTGATGTGCAACTTGGGTTTCACTTTTTCCTATGTAATTTGCTCTGTGATGGTACAATTTAATCTTGGACCTTTATCGTGTATTTTCACTGTGCCTGTAACATGATGCTCTCAGTAGACTCACATAATGACTGACTTCTTGCTATTGTTTCTTTTGTTCTGCATTGGTCGTTGTTATTTTAGTAGCATTTTAATTAACCAGTGTATTTTTATTAGGTATATACTGTATTATTTTTTCACAAACTATAAGACTATAAGAAGGGCTGCAAAAACTGCCACTGAACATAATGGATTAAAAATAAAGTGTTTATTCTGATAAACAAGAGTCGCATTTTCATGTTGGTGAGTTGTGGAATAATAATTGTCTTGAGTTGTCATGTTGGCAGCAATTGCCAATGGTGGGAATGAAAACTACTCAAGTTGATTTGATTTGATTTATTCTTTCAAGCATGTAAAGTACAGTTGATATGTCAACACACATAATTTTACACATATCCAACAAATGCTAATCCAATATCAATTTACTTATACCTAGTACATGCTTGAATAGAGTAAGAAGAAGTCAGACTTATCCAGTCCTACCCCATGACATCATCTTACCATCATTGGTTTGCAAGCAGTATCTCTACATAGATAATTCTCTTCTACACCACACAAGTAATATACTAAAAAAATTATAACAGAATGTTAACATTCTTACATAATTACATTCTTAAATAATTATCTTCTACACCACACAAGTAACATACTAAAGAATTAATACAAGGTGTTAACATTCATACACCACACCCACAATGTTCCATCTAATTAATCATTAAGCCT
>NW_018127888.1:1269514-1270732 GCF_001952655.1 Monopterus albus | reverse complement strand
ATGTTATTTTTATTATCCTCTAATACTTTAGAGTAATATAGTTTCTTACATCTCCTCAAAATCTCAATTAATTTGTTCTTATATGACTTATATTTTTCTTCCGCCTTCTTTGATCTGTCCTTTATGAATTCCTTATATAACACATTCTTCTTTTTACATGCATTATGTAATCCCTTACTCATCCACGGTTTCCCACTGTAATTCCTTTTGTTTGTATATTGGAGTGTGAATTTGAGGTACTTGTACCTCAATATGGTGCTTCTAAAAGCACTACATATTTATTTAACAACTATAGTTACAAGTTATTTTACAGGTCAGTGGTTCCCAACCTGTTTATCTCGTGCCTTCTTACAAAGATGGAGTGTCTGGTTGTGGCCCCTTGGTATGTTTCAAAGACATTTCTCCTTAAAACTTCTCACAGGCGTTTTCACTGCTCACATGATCCAATATTGCACTGAAGAGCAACGGTTGGGAAGAAAATTGTCGTTAACTGCAACATACACAATGATACAACACTGAAATCAGAAATCATAATTTAGCCTCAGATGTTGTCAAATTAAGCTTGATAAACATCTTTAGAAGTATAATTTTAAGTATATTTTAAAAATAATACTTTAGTTTTATTTAAGCAGGAGTGTTAATTTAGAACTTTTACTTGTAACAGAGTATTTTTATACTGTTATTGGTACTTTCACTTAAGTAAAGTATCTGAATGGCTCTTCCACCACTTGCTACAGGTTCTGTTTCTTTACCATCTCGTACGGATGAGTCCATTAGGTCTTTTTCAATGTGTTGCACCAAAGATATGAAAAGATGAGAATAGAGAGACAGAGAGACAGTGGAGTGATAGAAATAATTACACAAGCAGAGCAGAGAGAAAGGTTAAGAACAGACACAAATGTTAAAATAGTAACAAAGAAGAGGAGGAGGAAGTGTGAGGAGGAGGAGGAGGTGAGAAACCCTAGCTGACTTTAGAGGAGCCTTCTCCATGTCAGAAAATCTAACAGTTTAAATTCTTTGATCACTGCGCAAAGTCTTTCGGCTTCTTCTTGACGCTGCTGTGACACAGCTACAAACTGTAGCTTTCTACCAGAACCGAGCGAGAGAAGCGAGATCAAACATCAGAGCTTAGACAGCTCTCCTCAGAAACAGAGCCCTGATCAACCCACACACACACACACACACACACACACACACACACACACACACACACAACAC
>NW_018127888.1:1261477-1269492 GCF_001952655.1 Monopterus albus | reverse complement strand
CTTTCATGCACTCACACACTCACACAAGGTCATGTGTACGTACTTGCTGAATAGAAATGAGTACTTTCATGCACAGATGTTCACTCACATGAACATACACGCTCTTCGGGCAGATGTAGGTCTGCGTGTGGGACTGGGTTGACTCCAGATAGTCAGATTGAAGAGCACGTTGTATTCATTTACCACACACACACACACACACACACACACACACACACACTTCTTTGTGTCGCACAAACATACAGCAGATGTAGATGAAGATAACTGAGCAGTAAGTGTGGGAGTGTTTCCGTTAAACACTGTATCTCTGAGCTACAATAAATCACTCATCAGTAATCTGCATGAAGAAAATATTATGTATTTTGTGTGGCATCATGTTTGTCATCATCATTTCCATGAGTGCTGCTGCTCTCAGTCACTGCTGAGAAAGTCACAGTAAAAACAACAGAGGACAAAAACATGACACAACATTTCCAATGTGTCTAACCATATAAAATACATATGTATAAGTATTGGGAAATGCTTCAGAGATACATCAGATGTTTCCTAAGACACTCACAAAAGAGATAGTGTCATGATGAAGACCTATTGATGGAGACAGTGTGCATGCGGGCGAGCAACGGATATGAGCTGCGGCTTTATGGTTGCTTCATGAATCACATAGAGCTGTATCTGTAGAAGCATCTTGGTACTGTTTCCAGCCATGAGCAAAGAAGAATATGAAAACAAACAAAGTTGACTGTGGTTTATTTATTAATGGCACACGCTGCGCCTGTCACTGTAACAAGAAGATTAACACATAGAATTAACATGAAAACAGAAAGAAAGAAAGAAAACTGTGATGAGCAAAATAAGTTTTAGCATTAATGACATATATGTACAGAAAATGGGTCAATCTCTACTTTTGAAATGAGTTATGATTCTTAATTATGAAGCAAAGTAGAACTTTTATATTAAGTGGTCAGCACACTCAAAGTACAAGAAGATATATTTACAAAACCAGTGGCCCCTTAAAAAAACACAACTGGTAAACCTGTGCAATCTAAATGAATCCAGTACAAAGCCCGAGCTTTAGATGGTTTGTCTTTGGCAGTGTTCACAAATGTCTAAATTCTGTTATGTGCTTATTACGGAGGTCATAGTAAAGATGATACTGTGCTGGGCTACATTATATTTGAGAGGTGTTTCCATTTTTTTCCCACTTACATACATGAATGAGGCAGAAACATTTCTGAATATAATGTGACCCGTCATCAACACTAACTAGTGACAGTGAACACTAAAGCATTACATTTAATCAACACCATTATGACACTGGACATTCTAGGCATCATCAAAATAAACTTTATGGTAGGACAGTTGTATTGGGTTGCAATAGAGTGCACAAGTGTAAATAAATAATGAAGTGAGAGTGAGTGTATATTTAAACAAGAAAACAAATATTCACTTGCCTCTAATTGTTTCTAGCCATGCAAATAGTTTCTGACTTTAGCTCCCTGAGATAACTGATCTGACTCAACAGCAATGCAATTACTCCCCATTAAATCCCTTATAGGATTTTTTTTATCAATACCCATAATAAATGCAGTCAATCACGTTTGCATTATTCTTGTAAAAGAAACTAAACATTTTGGCTCTTTAAATGTCGCTACTACTGTTAAAAGAAACTAAACATTTTGGCTCTTTATATGTTGTTACTACTGTACTTGTTGTTCTCCACTTTCAGTTGCAGCACTTTGTGTTATAGTTGATTACAGTGGCATCGCACCAATTTGTCATCCTCTTTGTATGTTTGCTTTCCCCCCTAATACTAATATGTGGCTGTACAGACAAGTGACAAATTCATGGAGAAACCTGGACAAATGAGCGGACTCCTCCAGGATGACAGTGCCCCCATCCGCAGGGTGCAGTGGGTCACTGGATGGTTTGGTGAGTATGAAAATGATGTGAATTAAAGGCTGTGGTCTTCTCAACCCAGTTGAACACCTGTGAGAGATTTTGGACCTTCGTGTTAGATGGTGTTCATCCCTCCAGTAGAGTCCAGAGACTTGTAGAATCAACGGCAAGCTGTACTGAAGCTGTTCTGGTGGCACATAGTGGTCCACAACCATACTAAGACACTTCATGTTGGTTTTTCCTTTACTTTGTCACCCATTTGTACATTATCAAATCATAGTTTTCATATTTCAATTAGCTCAGCTACTCCACTGATCCAGTCATCTTTTCCCACACCCTCCAGCATAAGTATCGAAGTATCAGTTGTAAGTAACAGGTGGAGACAATGTCCTCGTTGCTTTGAATAATCCATTAAACACCCTGTCAGTAGTACAATGAGTGCTTCAAAATAAATTCTCAGAACACCTGGAGAAAGGAAGCCCATGCTATTGTATCTGACAAGGTAAGTGAACAAGGGAATTGTCTTTTAGCCTTTTGAGTTAAATGAGCAACCCTTCAAATCCAAAAGCCTGTGTTTTCATGCTAGTGGAACCATGATGCTTCCTCGTGTGTGTGTGTGTGTGTGTGTGTGTGTGTGTGTGTTTAATGTTTGCTGTCGTCCATGGACCCCGACCAGGTGCGTTTAGGTGACTTTCAATTATCCTGTCCTGTTCACGATAGAGAACTGTAAGTATCCTGGGTGCGAGTGTGAACATTCAGTAGCTGTCAAAGCACAACATGAACAGTGTTAGGTTGATCACAAACGTGGTGACGGTTTTGTTTCAAGATAAATGAGCATTATACATAACATAACTGTAAATCAAAGTCACACCTGGCTTTCAGGGGCAGTAGTAACGGTAATCAGGAAGCAGATTTTCAATTATAGTCCATATTTTAACTTTGAAAATAAAGTAGCTTTGTTGTACCTGATTGAAACATTTTAGGACATACACATATTTGTGTTTTGCTGAGAAGGTTTAAGATTTTGAATGGATATCATGTTGGACTATTTCTTGGCTGGACACTGACTCACTGACTCCTCAGGAGAGAGAAAAGTTTTGATTGAACCATAATTGAAGATTTCTGCTGTGCTCCTGCCAAATCACTCTGGACAAGAAAATCACAAACACACATAAAAACACCTACCTCATAGTCAGGGGATGGGACAGGTGGACCCCGGCCTCCTGAACGACCAGGTGCTGGAAGATAATGGCAAATAATGCAATCAAGCATTTGTGGTGTCATTTAAAAATCAGCATGCAACATGTCCAAGGGATATTATTAGACCTTTTACTCAGCCATATTAGATATGTGATGTAGTGTAAAGCCATGTTTTTCTTATCTGTTTGACTCTATTCTTACCTTTGGAAGCGTGTGTAGGTCCAGCTGGGCTTTCTTTCTTGGTGCACCTGTAGATCGCCATCATCACAAACACTGTGCCGACCACATCCAGAACAATAACCGCCCCAATCCATGTGGCATCTACCTCAAAACAGTTTGGACACACTAGAGAACAAAGAACAGCAGTTGAAGAAGTGTTAATTCAGGATGGACGACACACAAAAGTGGCACATCATAAGAAATCAAAAGATTTTTACTCACCCATTCCTTGCACGTAGAAATAATATTTAACAGGTTCTGATCCATATGTACAGTAATATAGGCCTTTCGTATCCCTATTATATCGTTGCTTATATTCAAATGTTTTCGATGTTTCAGATGGTTCAGATGTTTCAGATGTATCAGATCTTTCAGGTGTTTCAGTTGGTATTTGTTTTCCTTTGAAGAACCACGTTCCCTTTCCTGGACAGGTCATTGTGAAGTCTTCTCTCCAGAATTGAACTCCTTAAATCATATGGACAAATATTAATTTATAATAATGTACTTGCTTTCATTAATACTCATTTGTTTTTAAGGATGAAATGAGGTCTGAGGGCTGAGATGTGTTTCCAAGACTAAATTCCTTGCATGTGCATCTGATACTATGTATTATACCATGTTATTATCTTACATAGACAGAGATTGAGATGTTTCAATTAACAGCCCACATTAAATAACTAAAATGCAACTAGCAATCAAAATAAAATGTACTCATATACTACAGTGAAGAATAAAGTATATGAAAACATCAGAGTGAAAGATGTCCGCAGCTCAGTGGAGTGAAAAATAGACAAAGGTTCAACACAGCAGTTTGAACAGCATAAATGAAATACAGGAAATTGGAGACATTTCTTTGAAAAGGCTCTTAAATGTCACAGTTTTGACAGAATGTGCTGTACAAAATCCAGACCAGTCTATTAAAACACTATGCTTTAAGGTAAATCACTGGATAAAGTAAACAAAGACAGTTAGATATTTACCTGGGTCAGACTTCACAGTCGCCATGAAGAGGAGCAGGAAGACCAGCACGGTCTGAACACCCATGTTATTCATTTTCTTTAGATGGCCTTTGTTTCTGTGCTGTGTTTCTAGATTGTATTATTGTATAGATCTGATTTGTTGATGTCTCCTTTGCAAGATATAAACAATATCAAGCTGCCTGCTCAGTAAGACAAAAAGACTCAAAGAAGCAGATGTGATAAATCTCTCTGACTCTCTCTGTTTTCTGTCACCCTCTCTCTCTCTCTCTCTCTCTCTCTCTCTCTCTCTAACCCAAACACACACACACACACACACACACCCTGCACCCGACAGGAAGCATTTTTTCTAGATGGGTTCACAGTTAAACCTCAAAATGAAGTCAGCCTGAAGTTACAGGGTCCACAGAAATACTCTTTTATTGCTGTTGATTTAGAATTTGGATTCCTCACTGAAAAGAAGCTGAACTGCAGTGTAAAATGCCACTGAATAGATCATGTTACAGCTTTTTTAAACAATTGGTATCACACTTATTCAGAACTGCAGCTCAGCACAACAGTTAATCTAACATCCAGCATGCAGCCAAAACATTCGATGAACATCTCAGGATGACCAACTCTGTCTGAACACTGACAACGTTTGTCTGGCAACAAGAAAACCGTCACTCTGGACACACTGACCTAAAAACCACTGACAACAGGTAGCATAACAATATGAATCACTATTGTTTTTGCACTTTTTTACTGCAGGGACTTTTCAGTAAAGTATACGTCAGAAAAATTAGCCAGAATTGCTCCGACATGCTTTGATAGGCATTATTTTGGCCTTTTTTGCATAAATTCAAGTTCATGAAATGTAATTACAGTAATGCAAATGAAGTCCTCAGCCTGACCTCATTCTCAGACCGTCAAATACCGACGTTTTGTCAAGTACCTTCTGTGCATTACACAGATGCTAACAGACACCTTATGAGACACACAGACTTTTCAGTAGAGTACATTGTTAGCCCACTCATGGGCACTTGACACCCTGAGATGAGAAAGTGATGCCTCGGAGGGTAAGGTGGAAGGAAATACAATTCCATCTCTCACTTGGCACAAGAGGGCACCAAGGAATGAAAACTCAGTTAGATGTACGTAGATTTAGCAGAATGTAACAAATTGAAATCTAATTTCATTTTTATGTAAGGGTTTGAATGTGAATCTGTCTTTACAACCGTATGTAAACCATCCCTGCCCTGTTTGTTTCAGCCCTTCTCCTAACACTCTCCATCAACCCACCAGATGTTCTCAGACTATTTTCCTGCTATACCAGTCATCTACTTCCAGATCCACCAGCTCACCTGTCTCCTGTTCTCAATTACCAGACCTCACCCGCCCACTTACACACCTGTTCTCATTTCCCTCATTGGCTCTCTGCATATTTACTGGTCCTTTTCTGCCACTTCATGCCAGACTGACTGTCATGCCATAGTGTTCCAGCCTTTGTTCTGTCTGCTTATCCTGCCTGGTTCTTGGACTCTGACTTTTGCCTGTTCCCTTTGATTTGACCACCTGGTGTTTTTCTGCTCACCTGCCTGTCTGCTTGCATGTAAGCCTTTACCGTCATCACTACTTCCACTGTTAAAGTGTTTCACTGCACCCACCTGTGCAAAATGAAGTGGGAATACAATGAGGTTTGATGATGGTTGAGTTTGTAAAACAACTGAATTCATGAATTTATCCATGGATTATGGTGTGGTCAGTGAATGAATTAGTCTTAAAGCAATGAAAAGTGGTTCCTGGTTTAGTCCACACTGACTATTGCTAAGCTGACTGTGGGAAGAGATTTGATAAAGTGAATTTGGTACTGAGAAATACTGTTACCACTTGAAAAGTAAAAAGTATGCGCTCTCTTTCTTCATAAACATGGTGATTGATGGTCCAGTACAAACATTTTGTGAGCTTTATTTGTAGAATGTTATTAGTCAGATTTGTTTCATTTAAAGTTTTGATTTTCTGATAATTCATATGACTCTTTTGTAGTGTTACAACAATACCTGGTTTGTATGATTTCATATGCATTTCTCTGTATCACAGCAGCTGCAGTATGAATCAATAACTGAGCTTTACAGAACATACAACACGTTCTGGTGTGACGAATCTTAGGTGAGTTACAGTAAAACGGTACATTTTGATACGTTTCCTTTTAGATGACTCATATACCAGCATAATACAGTTTATTGTATAATCAAACATGACCCACACTGACTTTGAAAGTGTGCAATATAACAGTTTTACCCTTTATAAAGTTTATAAAGGATGAAATATAAAGTATATATTAATAAATAATGAGAAAAAAACCTACAACAGTACGTCATTGATACCAAAAAAAAAAATTTCCAGGTTATAAAATGTCTTTGTCTTGGCTGCTGAGTCATTAATAAAGCTAATATGAGGTAACCTCATAGATTCATTCTGAGTCCGGCAGGGGATGTTCGTTGCATGTTGTTCCCCACCTCTCTCCCCTCTTACTCCATCTACTCTGTCAGGTCTCTAATGAAGGGTTAAAGCCTGAAAAAATTAATAATAATAAAATCACTGCTAAAAGGTCAAGAGTCTCTCACTTCCAAATGTTAGGAAGTCATTTATAATTATAGATGATAATAAAAGAGCTCTGACAATAATTCTTCACATCTGCAGTTGTAAATGTTAATAATTTCATAATGAATGGGTTTTGCTGCACAAGGTCAGAGCTCAAACAGTCCACGATGTTCATGATGAGCTGGAGAGCTAATCAAACAGAGCATGTGTCATGTTAGAGGAGGATAATCACCAGCCACAAAAGTGTTTCTTTATAAGGACTATTAAATTCACAGGCATCAAATTCTGTATCAACCAGTTACATTTTATACAACCTCTTGTAGAAGCAACTTCTGATTGTCAGGGCCTCTGCTCCGTCTTTCTCTCCTCTATCATGTGGGCTCTGCACCTCAGCTGTGTTGCATTCCAGTAATTAGCAACTGGTTTGTGGATGCACACAGCTGGGGTGCATCCCGATGACTACTTGGTCCATACTTATACCTCTGGCAGACGCTCCGTCTTACCACATGTGAGAGGTATAAGGAAAGCTGATATTTAGCAGTTTAAACATCTATACAGACTATGATTAAATAACATATTTAAACTTTTTAGGTTGAATAGATCTTTGGAAACCTTTCTGCAACCAACAGAACTGTAAATATATGTCATTCGACAGCAGGACTGAACCCCAGACTTCAATAACATGCCTAGAAATATCAGTCATAAACCGCTGAGAACTGATCTTTTTGACAAGCTTCAGACTGGAATTACAGAGCTGTTGTACATCAAAGTGCTGCTCTGCCCCCAAGTGGTTCAAACCAGTAACCAGCCAGTTTCATACAGTGATTAAAATCATACTACTTTCTGCTGGTGACCCATTAAAGAGGAGAACCATCACACCAACCTCTCACCGTGTGACTTGCTAATAACTATGTTTAATCCGTTCTGTGACGTTTGACTCAGAGCAAGATGCGAATACGCACAAAAATTCACTGGGTTATGCATTTTTAAACCGGTAAAGTGGAATTCTCCTTTAACTATTTAATTAACTGAATGTAACATTTAAATTTGATTTGCTTATAAAGTACAGTATTTAAATGAGTATAAATTAATCTAAGAGGCTTTAATCTCACACTGATAAAAGATTCAGATTTAAGTCTA
>NW_018127888.1:1248098-1261411 GCF_001952655.1 Monopterus albus | reverse complement strand
AATATCACTGTAATGAGTTTGGGCATGGTATCTACACGCATCACTGATGAGCCGTTCTAAGCAAAGCCACACGTGTTTCTACGCAGCAGCTGAAAAGTTTGGGTGGCCATCAATAATCTGTCGTCTTTGGATTTAAAGTGAGAGAGAGAAGCAGCGAAGAGAGTGGATGACTTTTTACTCCGCCCGAAAATGTGGTGGGAGGGTGCTAAAATGAAATGTATGAGGGCAGCGGCGAGTTGGGACGCGTCTTTGGAGAGAAAAGGTGGAGGACTGGACTCACCGTGTTTTCATTCATCTCTATAGGGGATCCATAGACTTGTCGGCCTGTTTTCCTGTCACTCTCGGTGGAGGAGTCTCAGTGGGTTCCTTGACTCCCGGCCTGTTGATCATCGGACAGCCTGCCAACCATCCAATGTGCGTAAAGGGGCTCAATTTCTTCACCGTCCTGTCTGGACTTGCAGCTTCAGGTGAGACTGTGCTTCGTGTATGTGGATAATCTGAGGTAACAAAAGGTTATTTAAATGTCTTTTAAAATTCAACCAGTGACACATTGATCTGATTGTTCAGTCTAAATGCAGTCTCAAAAAATAAAAGTATTACTTTAACAGTAAAAGTAAAAAGTAAGAGCTGTCTATATCTACTTGGTCACTACTATGTAAAAGTTTAAACTGCCAGCGTTTTTTAAACATCCTTAGAGTGATCCTAAGACACAACAGGATGGCCTTTTAAGCACTCTTCCGACAAAAGATTAAATTAGAAAAAATGACCTCTAATCTACATGTCTGAGCGCCAGTTGTGCGTCACTGGGAAGCAGAGTCCTTGGCACAGTGGTCCCTGGTGGGTCGCGGCAGAATTCCTGTGAACGCATTAAATCAGCCACAGAGGGAGACACTTCTAACAGCACAATGGCTTTACAGTATTTGTGTTTTAATTTCGTGCAACCTCACTTCCTGTCTATTAAAGTGCAGCCGTGCTTACTATGCGATGGGGCCTAGATAGCTTCCTGTGCAGGGGGGGTCTAGGATAGGACCATAACAACTTGTCAAATACACACAACTAAACATTAATGGATCATATACGTTTGTTATAGCTGCTCACATTTAATGCTAATGGCATGGCTAATGGAGCATGTTTTAATAACATGGATTGGCGCATCAATGCAATTCATTCAGCAGATGCCTTGCTGTTTAACCTTGACATTATCTGTGTCCATCCCATTTAAGTGGATTATATTGATTGAACATGTCCATCCACTGCCAAAGCACCATGTAGGGATTTGCTATAGTAGCAAACTGCTTATGTTTACAAGCAGCATGTGCCTGCAAATCAGTAGTAACTCAGTCACAGACGGAGCAGGAGGAGGACTGAATATACTGTGTGTATAGAGGGACAGATAATCAAATAACAATGTGTGGATTGAGAAGAGAAGCTCAGCAGCATCTCACTTCTGGCATCTTTTATGCTGTAATCACTTCCACTGCCTTTGGCTTTACTGTGTTGGCACAACAGCCCAACATGACGAATAAAGCCAGCAGGCTACTCATCTTCATGAGACATGTATGGTGTAAAATCAGAACTGTATGTGCAAAATACTTGGTATTCATTTCTCTCTGGTCTCATTTCCATCCCTTCAGGTAGACCAGATAAATGACATTAAAGCAGCACAAAGATAACACATTTACCCATCAGGCCTCTGCTGTTTTGACATGCATTTCATTGGTTAAAGACATTTAGTATTCATTTGCAAACTATTTTTAAGCAAATACAGACCAAACAGAATAGCATCTGTCTCCTCTTGCTGCTCCAAACATAATCACACCAAGTGTTGCAGTGGGGGGGAATCATTCATCACTTTAAATATGTGCTATTCCTTTGTGTATTTTGTAAAGTGGGTTTGGCAGGTATTTAAAAAGTACTATAAATCATAATTTGTGTCAGGATACTTTTGGGAGCAAGGTTTTTGCTTTTCACAATACAAAAATGTCATTTAATTCTAGAACAGGCATCGTCATTTCCAGATGTGAACTTTTTATATTCTTGTGTTGTGATAGATGAAAAATGAAAAGACTTGTGGTGGTGGAGGCAAAGCATCTCATGAGTAAGAATGACTAGAATTATCGCTTTGTGGTTGTATGCCTCCGCCAACCAGTCAAACTCACAGGTATGGGACAGGAGTGACCTCACTGACCTTTATCTTTGACCACCAAAATCTAATCAGTTCATCACTCGGTCCAAGTGGACAGTTGAGCCAAATTTGAAGAAATTCCCTCAAGGTGCTCCTGAGATATTGCATTCAAAAGAATGGGCCATACAGATGGCAGTAGGGATGGATGGATGGACACCCCGAAAACATAGCATCTCCTCCGGCTGCAGCTATCAACGGCACAGACGCATAAAAACAGAACGTCTAGTGTCGGGAGACCATACTTTGACATGTTTTTGCACAGTTTGCAGGAAAAGTCCTTTTTTTTTTTTTTAAATCTGTTGGGCCATCAAAACATTAATTCACTTTTTTTTGAAACCCGTTATCCAGTCCTGGGCAAACAAACCAGCATCCTATCAGCTTTTTCCAGGCCCCATGATTGTCTTGGGTATTTCCCCACTTTTCTGGGAAATAACCAAACCGGGATTGAAGCACATAGTAAATAGAATATTCAAAAGAGTGAATCAGTTGATTAATGAAAAAGCTAAAAATAGAGTAGCTGTCGCTGATGTCTAGTGATACTGTAGCTGTGGGATTTGGTCCATCTCCTGTAGAGACTGTCATGAAGTATTTATATTAAGTATATGATTTTTGAACTGTAAGCAGAAGTCTGAGGATAGCCAGACATTTCTTATAGAATATCATTTTTTTCAAGAAAATGTGAAAAATGTGCAGCTTCTTCATTGTCTTCATATATATGATAAGCTTTTGTGAAAGATAATGTAATTGGGTAGCAGTTTACATTTACATAACACACATTCTTGGATTCAAAACTGGAAAGACTTAGCCTCAGGGACTGGATAATGAAAAAGGGAAACACACTGAAAATGCCTGATTAGATTTAACAGTTTGTACAAAATGACTCTCATTTCTTCTCTGTTTTGACCAAACATATGAGGCTAAAATTTGTTCATCCCCTGCTGTTGAGGGTAACCAGGAACATGAAATGTGCAGAGGCCGACGTGCGCTTACATGTCCTCTTACACACATGTGAGCAAATGGCTGTTGTTGACTGTAGCGTAACAGGCTCTTACATTAGTTGTTTAGGCTTTAGTTTAACTCTATCGGATTCACACTAAACAAACAACTTCTTGTATCTGTTTACTGGGATAAGACGGCTATCTCTCAGCCATGGCGTCCCTAATTCCTCCATTATCATAGGTCAATGTAACAAAGCATGGCTGTGGTTTTTGGTGTGTGTACTGTGTTGATACAGAGAGGAGGATGTCTGGCCTTTGAGTTGGATTGATGCGATTTGCCTGGACGTGTGTAGAAGTGACATGTTTATATATTCAAGCATGCACCAATCCCTGACTCAGAAAGCTTAGGACACAACTGAAGTGTGAAGGGAAGGCACTCCGTGTAATGTTTAAATCATAAGACTCCGCTGGGCTACAAATGTAAACAAGGATTTGAAACACATTTATAACGGAATAGAAAAAGGTTGTGTTTGAAAGTTCATTCATATTGGAGTGTCTGTGCATATACACTGAAACTGTGAAAATACAAAATGGGCTTCATTCTTCTTATGTCCTCTCCATTAGCTGGTCACTTATTTTCAAAGCTATTTAGATTTGTGGTAAACAGGTAGATCTTTTAGTCTCGTGGCATATGGAAAAAAAACCCCCAGTTTCCAAAGAATACCAGAAAGTCTTTGAGTCATTTGATCTGCACAAAGCCAAGAGAAGCTTCATCATTAGTTGCCATTTACTGAATAATTTAGGATTAAATACAGAAGAGCGATGATGGTGATAGATTTTCCAAGCTGCGGGAGTTGTTCTGTGACTCTGTCTTAATTTCCTTCTCTTTATTTAATATCTGGCTTCTGTCTGTACTCGCATAAATCCAGCCATTGTTGTTGTTTAAAATCCTGACCAGTATATTGAAAGAGTAACAGACACCTGCTTATTTGGTTTTGCCCACTAATTATCTGACACCGTACTCAGCTATTTAAACAAATGTGAGTTAAGGAGAGAGAGATTAGCTGGTGGGGCAGATAAAGGCCAGGCTCCAAAGGTTTGTTCACACTTGTACTCTTGAATATTTCCCTCCATGTCTCTTTAATTTCTGTTGAAGCCCATGTGACTAACATTGCTCTGGAACATTTACAAAAATAGCACAGCAGTTCAATGTCCTTCCATTTGCCATTTTTCTTCTACAGTACATAAAGGAGGAGCACCACTTCTAGCGTCCTTTATCCTTTTGCCACTTCAGCTCTGACTGACTTCAGTGATTTGTATCACATTTTCATTACATTTGCACAATCATAAAAAAAAAAAAAACATGAACAGTTGCAAAATCAAAGTACTGACTTAATAATGTCAGTTACATGAAAATCTCTCTCTAAAACTTACTAACAGTTGCCACCGGAAGCTACTGGTCATTCCAGAGTAAGTATGACTATAGCAGTAAAACCCTTAAGTGTGTGCAGTTTAGTACAAGTTCATTTAGTTGCATATTAATGCAGATTTTCATCTGTAAGGGGAATGCGTTCTTTATTTTTTTAAAGTTACATTGTCTTACTTTAAAAGACCCTCTTCAAAGCCACAAAGACACTATACAACTGTTACTCCGGAGTACTTTTAAAATGAAATTGTAAAATCAATGGCATGCCCCTTTAAGGCAGAACGTAAAGAGGTGGAAGTCGCAGTGGGACTGGATTCACTCTGACTCATACCACTGCAGGATACTAAACATATGGCTGTCTTAGTTTCATAGTAAATATGTGAAGCTGTGTTGGACTGCTCACCCAACAGAAACCTGTGAGTTGGATTGAGGTGTACACATTGGATCTCCCTTTGTAATCCCAGCGAGTTGTTGTTGTTGAGTCAGCTGCGAGGTGGGAGTGGAAGAGGTTTGATGGATTAAACTCTTATCCCCACTCACCTACTGCATGGTTCCTCTGGACACCAACACCTGATGAATTATAATTGGCCCTGAACAAAGAGGAGGAAGTGAAAAGAAGGAAAGGAAATAAGTATTTCAAAAAGAGACTGATGCTAGCTTTCTGGACTGACCTTTAGACTGCTTACAGATACACTTTTGTAGTTTTCTGTAATTTGTTATACATCGGTAAGGTTAAGATAATAGGGTTTTTTCTTCATAAACAAAGAGTGATTCTCCTTATACTTCAGCTTTATTTGGATTAATAGACATGAGCAAGGATAGTTACCATGGATGAAAGAAAACTGCACAACCTAGAGGATGTCAAACTCAACAGATCCAAGGAAGGTTCTGTCTAATCTTTGTGATATGTGGGAAGTATGCACAGAAACAGGGCTTAACACCAGTAATGACGATAAACAAACTAAAGTAGCAGCACTTAGCAGAGCAGATAAGGACTAAATATGCTGAGAGCAGTGAAAGAGAAGTAGATGTGGTGCATTCATGCACAGCCAAAAATATGACTTTTACAACCGTATGAGATTGTTGCAATTGATTTCAAAACCTTGTGCATAAATCTGGTGTTGTAAAAGCCTCCACTCTTCTGGCAAGTCTTTATATATTAAAACCCGACTGCAGGGATTTGTTCCTATTCAGCTGCAAGTGCATTTATGAGGGTCTATCTACTGATGTTGGACATTAACGCCTGGCCTGCAGTCATCTTTGACATTCTTCCCAAAGGTGCTGAATGTAGTTCAGGTCAAGTTCTTCCACCCCAAAATGAGAAAACCATTTCTCTACTGACCCTGACTTTGTGCACACAGGCACTGTAACGGTTATACAAGAAAAGACCTTCTGCAAATGTTTGCCACAAGGTTGCAAGCAAACTATTGCATAAAATATCATGTTCATAACTGAGTGGGATGAAGGGAAATGTGTGGAGAGAAAATATACATTTCAGTGTGTTACACACAATTGTTTCCATCTCAGGGGTTCCATCCGCTCAACATTCACCCTCTCCCTCAACCTTATGTCCTTCTCCTCTGTGGACACACTGTTACCTGACCCTGCTATTCCCAGCCCTCAGTCTAGCCCTGAATGAAAGAGAGGCCTTGTTCAAATAAACAGGGAAAACTAACCTGGCCTTGTGAAACCTCTCACAAAAGACAGAAGACGATCTTTGTGATCCACTGAGCTCTTTGTGTGTTTTGGTCCCATCCTAAGTGTTTCCTCCAAAACAAGTGCAACAGAGGGTCAGTTTTCCTCAGATGGGCCCTTTGTTTCTGAGCCGTAATGAAGAGAGGAAAAGCACAGACTCACAACGCCTAGGAAATAATATAATGAAACCAGTTTCCTGACTCAGAGAGTTGAGCCACTGCTTAATTTGTCCTGCAGTGTTTCCTCTGCCAGAAAGGTTTAACATCCGCTTTCCAAATGGAAAGACCAGCTCTGTAGTGTATTTGTAAAGGAAATACCTCTTAGACAGTGTTTGGTAACTGTGTGGTATCCCCGCGTGCCTACAGATATCACAGTGTATTCTCTGATCATAAATATGATCAAAGTTTTGATTAAAAACAGCTTTGTTCGCTCTGCTTGTCCTTTGCTGTTTATAAATCTACATTTTTACAAGTGAAACTGACACAGATTTGGATTTTGCAGTAAGGCAGGCATGGTTTGTTAACTCTGTGGATTGTTTTTCAAAGAAAATATTTAGAATACCAGAGAATGTTTCCTGATATGACAAGAGTTCAATGTACCAAGCATGCCTCTGTGTGAAACGCTCCCAGAGTGGCTTAACAAGCTATAGACATGCTCCACTGATAACGGTTCTAAATGGAATATAACAAATCTGAAGAGACATTTGTGTTTGTTTCTGTGTTGGCAGAACAACTAGCTGAGTGGAAAGTGAAAAGTTTTATCATGGTCCAAGGAAGAACTGAATATTTTTTTGCAGAACAATATCAGAGGCTTGTATCTCAGACTGGACAACACAGTAAATTGAGTGCACTGCATCTTCACATTATGAAGCAGTGTGCATGAAGCTACAATAAGAGTGATTCTCTGTGTATGAAGGGTTTAGACCAGGGGTTAGCACTGTCGCCTCACAGCAGGAAGGTTCCAGGTTTGATCCCGGGCCGACCCTGGGCCTTTCTTACTTCTTAGTCAGACGGGTCCCTGGGCCACAATTAGTTGAAAACCTCTGGTTTAGAAGATGAACAGTGTCTTTATGTGTGCTAATGTAAGTTACTAATATTAGCATGTCCAGCTAAATTTCCTACCAAGTGCAGTATGAAATCTAGCTTTGTCGGCACCAGAAAAGCATAGTACTGTAACTGGCAATGTCAGACTAAAGACACTGTAAAGCATTATTCAGGCTGGTCAAATAATATTTGTATGCCTCTTTGGAATGCTCTTAAAGAATCCAGAGATGCCTGCCAAGCTGAGCAAATGTAATTATACTTGAGAGGGCTGGGTTTGTTCATTTTTCACTAAAGCTCTTGCTCTTTGGCTTCCGATGGACCACTGGACCAGTGCAGCTTGTACCACACAGTGTTGACAGGGAGAATAAAGTGCATTAAATGTTCTGCAGGTTCATTTTCTTGTGATATATTGGTCACACTGAAAGATATTATGGACTAACGCCAACACTGGTATATTTATTAAAGTAATTTTGTGTGTGTGTACTAGTATGTTGATACATCGTGAGGACCGGTTTGAGTTTTATACCATGGCAGTGAGGGTATTTTGGGACAGTGAGGACTTTTTGGCCAGTCCTCACTTGCTTACAGCCCTTCAAAGGTCTGTTCCACGGTTAAGACTCGGGTTAAGTGTTAGAATTAGGTTTAGCTTAGGTATTAGGGTGGTGTTATGGTTAAGCATTTAGTTGCAAAGTGTGTGTGTGTGTGTGTGTGTGTGTGAGACCTGTATATTTGTTAAAAATGTTGCCTCAAAAGCTTCAAATGAATTTTTACAGTGTGAAGCAAAGCAAGACTCAGCTGCGCATGTGCAAAATCTTCGTGAAAGTGTGAGGAGTCAGTAGACGTTAAATAAAGCAAGGAGCTTGTAATGAAGAAACATGCCACCCAATGCAGCTAGGTGCACATTTTGCAGCACATGCAAAGTAAAATGTATTAAAAGCAGTAGTAATGAGCCTGATTTGAATAGGAAGTACAGATACATTTGTTAAAATGTAGGGAGTAAAAGTAAAGTGTCAGAAAAGTAGATACTCAAGTAGAGTACGACACACACACACACACACACGCACACACACACACACACACACACACACACACACACACACACAATACATGACAGTTCATACATGTGTAACAATGGAAGATAACAGTTTATAACTTTTTCCAGCTATTACTGAAAGCTATAGCATGGCTGTCATTGTCCACAATGTTTGAAACATAATTCAAATACATTTGTCTGCTCTCTGGCCCTGCTCTCCTCTGTAACGCACGTAACTCCGTCTTAATAAGCTGTAATAGCTCTTTCTCTGGACACTGGGTGTGGTCAGCACTGGCCAGGCAGGATGTCTAGACATAAACAAGTGAGCGACTTAGACTGGACAAACAGAAATGCTTGAGAAATAAAATGGACAGACAAGCAAGCAAACAAGCTGTATAATCTTATCTTCTCCTCATCCTTCTACAGATGGCAATTATGTAGAAGAATGCATTTTCCATCATTTTGTTATGCTCCAGCCTCATCAGACACTCCTTAGTCACTCATCCACTCAATCATCCTGCTCTGTTTCTTCACTTAGGCTCTTTGGTAAATTTCTGCATTCTTCATATCTTCACTCACCAATTAGTGCCGGCTAATGAGCAATTAAATAGTGATCATGTACTTTTAGCCACAGGGACACATTACTGTAGTAACTGAGGCAGTGTACACAGCCTTTAATGTACTGTCTTTGAACAAATAGCCATTCTGTCTTTAAAAAGGCCTAATTCTTAATCTTCTTGCATCAAAAGAAGGCAGAGTTGAAAACATTTAAATTTTTTTGTTGTTCAAAAAGGATTAGCAATGCCTGTTTAAATCCATGCACAGTAAATAGATTGGTTAAGGGAAGACATTTATAAAGAAGTATTTTGGCCTGGAGGGCCTGTTTTATTTCTTCTTATACAGTATGGACCATGATAAATCATTTCAGCATCAGCGTTTAAACTAGTAGGCATTGCACCGTATTGCTCAGTTAATACACCATGTGCACTATTCTCTCTCAAATAAGTGTGTAGGGGTGTAACTGTTTGTGCTGATTTACAAGTAGGGAATGTTATTGCAGATATTTACCCGTTCTATTAGTAGCAGATTGCACTAGAGAAAAGGTCAGTGGTTCACTAAAGTCATCAGGATTTGGCATCTGGAAACCATGAATAACTGCACAAAATTTCACAGCAATCCACACTAGTAACATACAGTAGCTACAGACAGAAAAACGAGTGTTCCTGGTTTACAGTTTGGTGTCAACAGGAGTAGAAATCATTTTTGTGAGACATGCAATTCACCATACAGTAGTTTCTACATCTATTCCTCTTTTCTTCCTCCATTCCCTCGCTTTACCATCCTTCACATGAAATATGAAATGGTAGACTTTTACCTTGTGGCTCAGAATATTCATGCGCAGAAACACACATTCTTGCAGGAAGGGAGTCATTACTAGCTGAAATGAAAAATCCAGTACTGATGCTATCTGCTTAATGAGTATCCTAAACACAGGAGGTTTAATCCACTAACTTCAGTGCTTCTAAGCACACTGCCAGGTAGATGGAGGAGTGAGGAAGAGTGAGAAATGTTGCAGAGGAGGCTTGTTCCTATTGAAATCCAGCCATTACAACAAATCATTTTATTCTAATAAAGTTAAATAATTATTAAACTCTCCTTTTTCTTTGTACAAGCAAAAATGCATTTGCCAGCTGGGGAAGTTTTGTTGCATTATTTCCAATGCAAACCAAAAGGGTTTCATTGTGTCTGCTTTACTTGACAGTAAGTTATTGATACAAGTACTCACCTTACTTTAAGCATGTACTGCACCTGCACTGCATTGGTACCTTTTTTAAATTTAAAAACGTAATTCTGAAACAAGAGCCAACATTATTTTGCAAAGATGGGCATTTCTTCTGCTGTATTTCTCACTCGTACACTCTCCTACCAGGTTTCACTGGCCTCTTTTAAAACACATTAAGCTGCTTGAATTATGTCACGGCCCAGCGATGAGAGAGAAGCCTGTTTAATGCTTCACAGGGGCCATCTAGTCACCCTGCCTTCTTATCCCATCCCACAGGAAACTCGCTCTAGCCTGATAAAGAACACAACACTGCCCAAGGGACTAAGCCCCTACTGACATTTTCCCAGCTACAGTAGCTTCTGCCATGCTGCTCAGTGTGATTATAATGCAGGGGCAACAATATGGTTCAATCAGGCCCTTCCCTGGACTTTTCATGTTTCTATGCATAAAGTTCAACTTGCATTAACCCACATTATGTAGCCCACATTATAAATAGCAGAATAGAGCTTACTCCACCCTTTTAAGGCTTTATAGTATCAATCATACAAAGCATTTTAATATTCCAAGTATTTTATTGAGAGCTATAAGTAATTTCTTATCCTTTTTTTAAAAGTTAGACTACAGTATAACACTGATGCTAGGTGACTGCAACAACAAAAACATTGTCTCATATCTAAAATGGTCACAGCTAGCTCTTCTTTCAAACTGAATTGTCTCGGAGCTCTTATCGAGTGTTTGATTTGTTCTGCAGGGTCCTCATTTGGAGTGGGCTAATGATGTTAGGAAGTCTTGGTAACTCCTGAACAAAGTGTGGCGGCTAGCTCTGTAGATGGACACGCTCTGCTGTGTACTTGCGGATAGACTTCAACAAGGCTAGACATGACTCCTGATATTATTAGGGTATAACAAACTAAGGTAATTTGGACTGGGCTGCTTTAGAGTAAAGCTGGATCTGTCTTCATAAACAACAATCAGCAACCTCGGGGAGAGGGACATGTGATTGGTTGGTTCCTGATGCAATGTGGACTGGCTCCAGGCAGGAGCATAGAGTATGTTTATGCCTGGGACAGCGCATGCATATGTGTGTGTGTGTGTGTGTGTGTTTGTGCACTGTTATGTGAGTATCAGCACTAACTCCGTTCTGAGGAGCTCCATTCATCATCCAGTAGAAGGACCAAATTGTTGACAATATCCCTCTCTGGTCTTCCAGTTCATTCTTTTTTTCATTTAATAGCTCTGCCATGTACTCTAAAGATTGATATAGTCCATATCCCTATAATATACAGCAGACACTCAATTTCAACCCTGTCTCTGCTGCAGTAGTACAGCTAAAGTGGCTATTATTCATAAAGTGTCACAGATTTGGTCAGCTGAAAACAGAAATTAGTTTGAACTTTCATGGTGTAATGAAGCAGATGCTTGAAGCGAGTTCACTTACTGGTTGCAGATCCAATTTGGAGCAGTCTGTAAAATTTCAGAATGTAATATAATGTATGTATCTGATGTAGTTATAGTGGTAAGAGAGTGACTGTTCTGGCAGCAGCTCAGTGTAGGCAGAGGGAAGGTCACTGGGTACAATGCATGCACTCAGTTTACTGATGAGAGTGAATTCAAACTGCATCTGTTTTTCTGTATTTTTGCTACTGTATGTATTTGTGTTCATTTCAGAAAGTGTTTATGTCTATATGTATTGATTTTGCTCTGTATGCCCTGTGTTCTGTGTATGGCTGTATTTTGTAGGTGTGCTGCAGGTCAGTGGGATACGGATATACACGCCTGGAGAGGTGGAGGCAGTCAATGGGACAGATGCCCGCCTGAAGTGCACGTTTCAGAGTTCCTCTCCTATTAACGCTGATGTCATCACTGTCTCCTGGAGCTTCAGACCTCTCATGCAAGGCCGAGAGGAGTCGGTGAGTGTGTGTGTGTGTGTGTGTGTGTGTGTGCGCATGTGTTTGGGAAGTGAGATCAATCTTCAACTTTGCTCGTTGTGTCAGGGAGCATCCACCCCCTCAGCCAACTGAGAGGAGTCGGTGAGTCATCAGGCTCCCCGCAAAGTGTTGAAGACAGCCTAAAGTGAAAAGGATGCATCTGGCTTTATGTCTTGGTTTCTTTCTCTGTGTGATTAAACTAACTTCTTCCCCAGCAGCTCCAGTCTCATTTTGTCTTGACTTTCTAACCATCAATCTCATTGATGCTCCAACCAAGCCGACCCCTTTACATTCCACTTATAGGTGTTCCACTACCAGCAGCGACCATATCCTCCACTGGAGGGCATTTTCAGGAAGCGTGTTATGTGGACTGGTGACATCATGGGTCGTGACGCCTCCATCACAATTCAAGACGTGAAGTTCATCCACAATGGCACCTACATCTGCCTGGTCAAGAATCCGCCAGATGTGCACGGCATGGTTGGAGAGATTCGACTCCATGTCGTCACCACAGGTCAACAGACTGACTTTCAGACAAAGTATCCCTACAGTATATGTCAGGGGTGGGCAATTCCAGTCCTCAAGGGCTGCTGCCCTGCTTATTTTCCAACTATCCCTGTCCTACTCACTGCTGATTACCTGGATCAGGTGTGTTCAGTCAGTCAGAAGCTGGGAGATACCATCTCTGAGCAGTGAGTAGGGCAAGGATAGTTGGTAAATAAGCAGGGCAGCAGCCCTCAAGGACTGGAATTGCCAGCATCACCAATACTGTCTTGTTTTATCTGTGTCTCTGAAAACATTCACATTTCACCCCTTCCTCAAAAGCCAAATAAACGACAGCAAGTAACAAGTAACGAGCAGCAAGTAACTAAGGCATTGGAAATTATAGGTTAATGTCAGAAAAACGGCCCAACAAATTAAAATAAAACACATTTTTATTTGAACAATGAGACAATTTTAGACTGAGTGTCGTTTGGTATGATATGAATTTTATATCATAGAATACACATATTCATTAATGGCTCTGAGCAGTTTTAGTATTTTGTTTTACCAAGTACACGCGCTCACTCTGCATTCCCGTGTTTCCTTCTCAGCCTCTTTCTCCGAGCTTCTCCTTCTGGCGTTGGGCATCGGAGGTGGTATCGCTGCTGTGGTCATCCTCCTCGTCATCTTTGTGTCCTGCAGGCGGTGCAAGAGGAGGCGACAGCGAAAGCTGGAAGGGAACGAGGAGGCACCTCCTCCCCGCAAGGAGAGAAAAGACTCCACTGCATGGTAAGACCAA
>NW_018127888.1:1242468-1248047 GCF_001952655.1 Monopterus albus | reverse complement strand
TTCTCTCTTTTGGTCTCCATCTGACTCCGTAGATGCGCCGCACCTTGGTGGGGCCTGGGGCTCTTTGCCATACCGATGGGATGTTTCCTTTTTCTCACCTACCACAGTTTTTGGATCCAAAACCTGGACCAGTTGATGGGCAGCTCGCATTAACCAGAAATGAATCAAGAATGTGCTTTTGTGTAGAAAACTGTAGATACTGTACAGAGCATTAGCCAGCCTGCTGTGTAGCCTGTGTGCCTTTCTTTCTGGAGAGGAACAACTGTTTAATCAGATCATCTTTTCCTGTTAAGCTACTGAACATTGGCTTTCAAACACACTTCCTGTTTAGAATAAATGTTTTGATGATGTAGATGTAGGACAATGGCGTATTCCTGTTCCTACTAATACATTTCACCCTTCAACACACCAACGCAACCAAAGCCACATGTTTGATATATTGTTTCAACAAACAATAGAAACGGTGAATGAGCAGTTTCGTAGCTAGTACGGGAATTTGGTTTTAATTATCGGATGATGGGAAGCGTTATGAAACCTCCCAGAGAGCGTATATCAACTCTCATTTCATTTCAGTTGTATGTACCAGCTGTCTGATCCACTCTACTGTGAATTCACAGCTGGATGGTACAATATTGTACATTTGAGCTTTGTGTCACTACTGAAGTTTTATCACTGTATTTTTCTGAAATTCTTATGAGTCTTATAAGACTGATTTTGTGACTCCTGCAGAAATAATATCAAAACCTGATGGTGAGCACTTAGAGGAGTTGGAAACAGACACTTAATAATTTTGTAAAAAAAAAAAAAAGCAGCACTTGATTAAATGCAATATATGTTAGGCTGGGCGGCACAGTGGTGCAGTGGTCAGTGCTGTCACTTCTGGGTTTGATCCTGGGCCAACCCAGGGCCTTTCTGTGCAGAGTTTGCACGTTCTCCCAGTGCTTGCGTGGGTTCTCTCCAGGCACTCCGGTTTCCTCCCACAGTCCAAAGACATGCAGCTTAGGTTGACTGGCGACTCTAAATTGCCCGTACGAGTGAGTGTGCGTGGTTGTTTGGCTACACGTCAGCCTTGTGATAGACTGGTGACCTGTCCAGGATGTACCCCACCTCTCGCCCAATGTCAGCTGGGATTGGCTCCAGCCTCCCCATGACCCTATTTAAAAATAAGTGGCATAGATAGTGGATGGATGGATCTATTCAGCTTTATTGACAAAGTGGCAAATTTCTACCATCTCTCATGGCCTGTTATCTGCTTTGCATAATGATCTGTTTTGTCTTTTTCTGGGCACATGGGACTTTTTATCTCTCTTGGGTTTTCAGATTTCTCTGTAATAGGCACCGCATAACTGGTTACTACAAAAATGTGTTTCGGAAATATAAGCACCAGACCTTAAAAGTCAAGCCTCTTAAACATAAGTTGATGACTTTGCTGGTCGATCAGATTTATTTACATTTCAGACTGAAGCTGTCACCGAAACACTTGGCAAAGGAAGGAAATATATTTATCCCAATCAGATGCAGATGAGTTAACAGAGATTTTGATCCACCCTTTGCTCACAACTTGGGACTTAACCCTGTGTGATTCTAACCCTTTGTCCCTGCTGCTGTCTCTGATGTCTGCTTGTCATTGTCCTTCCCCCACTGTGTGTGACAATGTAGATAAATAATGAATGACTATGTTATGCATGAATGCATATCCCTGTGTGTTTGTTGTTCTTACCTCTCCTAGTCTCTGCTCTCTGTCCCCTGCTTTCATCAAGTGCTGTCTACCTCTACCTAACAGGAATATCCATAGAGACTGGTAGTTCAGATGATATACACTCAGAAACTAGCACCAAAGACCCCAGCACGTCAGAGGAGTAGCACCTTAGCTCAGATGATGATGATTAGTCTGACTGAGGAGACAGCCACAGAAAGTGAGACAAACACTGATGTGAAGCCAGCCAGTAAGCTCAATGGACTGATGCCCAGATGGCACTCGTGGATTGTTTGACCAGTTCTGCTGCTGACGAGCTGCTACTGTACTACTGCTGCTGACTCAAAAACAAGAACACTGTTCTTGAATAAGAGGAAAACAGAAAGTTCTGTTTCCAAATAAGCAACAAAGAAACTGGAGCAATGATTTTTATGAAGTTAAAGGCTTTGAAAGACAACCAAAAGAAAACTAACTTTACTGTTGAGAAAGTCCAAAAATATTTGCGTCTGTTCTTCTAGACATGGACGAAGCAATAGATTTCATCAAAGATAGTGGCAATTACTGTAAGAAATATTTACTGCCGTGATGAGCCATGCACAGATCTCTATATTTTTATAGTACCTGCAACCTTTGAAAAACAGCTTTCTTGTTGACAATATCATGTCATTTTACAACTGAATGCCATTAAGAATAATGTAGGTCTAGCATTTCAGGCAGTGATGGACACATCATAATACCCGCCAGCCCTAGAACGCTCGTTAAAAGCAGTTTCATCTTCCACTAATCTTCCCCATGAGGATATTACAGTATGTCACATCACATTACTGGGATAAAAAAGCATAAAAGTGGTGTTTCTGTCATTAAATCTGAAGGTCAAGTACTTGATCAGTGAGTTAGCAAACTATACATGCACCTGTCTGTTCTGTGGGAGCACACAGTCAGATCTGAAAACCCCTTTGATAGCAAAATATCCTTGAGTTTTCTCTCTGTGCACTTGTGAATGAATCACGTCTACTAACAAATGATTTGTAATACCTGCCTTTCTTCTTCTGTGACAGAATTTTTTCTGGCTTTTTATATATTGCCACAGATATTTTATCATGTTCAAAATGTTATTGTATCTGTTCATTATAGATCTTTTATAAGGAATGTTTTTCTAATAAAAAAAACCTTTAAATGTTTCAGACACTAGTTGGCCCTTGAAACAAATAATCACACAAAACTTGGCTTGATTTAATAGAACTCATTTATTATCTATGAGAGGAGTCTTGTTATCCGGCATTTATTATGCATCATTATCTTTAATGCACTACATCTATTGGTGCGCTTATGTTATGCCTGTCTGCAGAGCTCTTCACTTGTTTACCTGTGTGCATGACTGCAGTGAGTCCATGTTGAATTTGTTGCAGGCTCAATATGCTTATGCCTTCATGTGTGACTTCACTCTGGGGTTTGCTTGTTTATTGGATGGTTCATGACTGTGAATATGTTGCTATATATTTGTGTGTGTGTGTGTGTGTGTAGACACTGATCAAAGTCTGTTCCTCTGGGTGGAGCTTAGTTACTGACTGACAGACCTAAAGTGTGTGTGTGTGTGTGTGTGCGCGTGCGTAAAGCATAAAGCCTGTAAGCAGACCAGAATGCAGTGCAACAGACAGAACACTGCATGTTGAGTGAGGAATCCTATTTTGTTGACTGATACTATTGTTCAGTATGTCATCACTATGCCTAATACTCTCAACTCAGACAAGCACAACCACGCCTGTTTGCAGCAAGTTTATTCCTGGTGGTTGCCAAAAGGCATTCTGGGAAATGTAGAGAATAAGATCAGGGAAATGAAAGGGAATAAATATTCAGTGCTGCTGATTTATTAACTGGCACATGTGACCTCCTCCTGATGATATTTCTGGCAATTTATCAATCAAAAAATAAACTAATTGAACTGTAAAAATAAACGATTAGGTCAAAACTAAATTCTATGTACATACTGTATACACTCGCTGGCCACTTTATTAGGTACAGTTTTTGGTGAAGTTGTCATAAATGTATAAATTGAATATATATATATATATATATATATTCAATTTATACATTTATGACAACTTTACCAAAAACAGAAACATTCTGAGCTTCATAAACTCATGTTAAAGCAGAAGTGTTGAATTGAATGGCGTACAATTGTATGCCATTCAATTCAAGTGTACCTAATAAAGTGGCCAGTGAGTGTATACTGTATGCATAACTGTTTTACTTTTTCAGGATGATAGGAAGAAATGTGAACCAAACTCTTTGCAGGTGTTTTCAACTATTTGTTGTTCACAACTCATTTAATAAGCCATTCTCAGCCATGAGAGGACACACACACACACACACACACACACACACACACTACAGGCAAGACATGCAAATCATCTACAGAAGATACTAAAATTTGCTTTGTTTAATAAAGAATGTCATTGTCTGTCTTTTTTTCACGTTTTCTCCTACTTGGTTTCTTTCTCACTTCTTCTCCAGCTTTAATTTCAGTCTACATTCCAGATCCGAAGGGTTATACCTGGCACAGTAAAGTGGAGAAGAACTATGTTACAGTACATGCACACACAAAAATATGTGCCTGACACAACATGTTGCACTAAGAGAAACCAAATCACCTCTGTGTGTTATTTATGAATGAATGATGGAATGTGACTTATAAGGACGGATGTGGTCCTGCACGTACATTTACACCTGCATATACACTCAAGCAAATAGGTAAATAAATCATTTATTCTAAAGTTGGATAGTCTATGTGTTGTATTGAGTAGAACCTCACATTCCTACTGAGTAATGTTGTACTTGTTTGTGACAGTGCTGGGAAATGTTTCTCTTTATGTGAAGCCTTTAAAGCTGGGAGTGTAGGAGATGTAACATTTCATCAACTATTCAGTGCAAATAAACTGATGAAAAGGCAGGACTCTCACGATTTTGGCTAAAGCACAATGGTCACATACACCATCAGGCCCGAACAATTTAAATCACCATCTAGTGCTGACAGCAGGAGAACAGGTCTCTTGTTGTTCAGCGTCGCCAGATCGCCAGTTAGCGGGGACAACTTTATTGTGCCTGAGAAGATTTCAGCTGAACCCGGAACCGTGCCGCTGTGACCAGACAGAGAGCCCCTGTATTCACACAGACAAAACATCACACAGTGCAGGTGTGTGTGTGAAAGTATCCAGGCAAGACACAAGATGTTATCTTCCAACAGAAGATGGGGAGTCTATATCAAATTAACACAGATTATATAAGATGGTTAACACAATACAACACTGGAACCCAGAAATTGTAAAAGCTCCCAGGTAAGGCAAGTCCTTTAACTCAACATCTATTCAAAACAGAAAGTGGTGTCTTTACCTCAGTGTGGGAACTGTTACATAATATTGTTAACAGATCCAACACAAACACTGTGCTGGTGAATGGGTGCAGGGAGGAGGAAACCTGTGCCTCACTCCACCTACCTTTAGCTCACATCAGAGAGAGCAACCACGGAAAATAGCAATGAATTCAGCTTTAACAAGGTATCTAATGTAAACACAAAGTACATGTGCTGACTTCTGAAGGCATTTGAAGAAGATGTTAGTTGTACAGTATTTCACATGAGATACTTTTCCACAGTCCATTATTAATGACCCATGTACGGAATGAGGCAAGTGATTTGTTACAGAAGTTAATAGTTTTTGAGGGACTGGAGCTGCAACTGAACACAATTGGAGACACTGAACAACATTATCATGAACCGGACGAAGATTTTGACCCTGAAAAAAACTTTTTTCTTAAAAAAGAACTCTGAAAATAACTGCAAGTATTACACGGATGAGCAGTTTAACAGCAATGTTAAGACTGAAAA
>NW_018127888.1:1224922-1238929 GCF_001952655.1 Monopterus albus | reverse complement strand
ATGATGTCATGGGGTAGGACTAGATAAGTCTAACTTCTTCCTACTCTGTTCAAGCATGTACTAGGTATAAGTAAATTGATACTGGATTATTATTGTTGGATATGTGTGAAATTACATGTGTTGACATATCAACTGTTTTACATGCTTGAATGAATAAATCAAATCAAAAAATCTAATCAAATGAGCCTATAGGCCTGGCTGCTTTTCCATTTTAATCAAGTTAGGGAGCCTGTGTTTAACATGAGGAATAAACATTTCCCTCAAACTCAGCTTTTACAGTACTCCAAATTAGTTTATACAATAAAATGTACTTTTTTTTTTTACACAGGAGATTATTTGCATAGGAGATGTTTGTTTTCTAGTGGCACCCTGTTGTTATGTATTTAATGCTTCATAAAATATCAGTCTATATACAGTAACTCTGTCAAACTAGGGAGTAGAGCTTCCACTGTTTTAAAAAAACAAACAGAAAAGCAGGCTGGGGAGACGGAGGTCCTCAGGCCTCCACACAGCGAGGGGCTGGAAACAGAAGAAAATATATTATACTTTCATATGGTTTTATTTTGGCTCCACAGTCCATGTTAATAAGAGTGTTAATGAGTGTTAATAAGAGACTTATGGTCATGATCATCAACATCATTATCTATAAATTAAATAATTTCACGTAAGAAGTTGAGTGTGTCTAATAAAGAACCAAATTGCAACCTACTTAACAGTTTCATCTAAAACATGCTGCAATGATTAAACACTTATCTAACATTATCTTCAGCAATAATTTAATCCATCCATATGAAAAAGCTAGAAAGTATTTTAATATCATCTTTCATTTTTCTGCCCCTTTTAAGTTTTACTGGACTCATTTATTATTCCTCCAGTGGCATGTTTATGTACTATATATATCATTTTATTTTGATGATGGCTTATAGCCGTATCCTAGCTACAAAGGTCTATTTTTATAGTGGGATATTAAAGTAGCAGCGCCTACAATATTACACATATAACCTCACAAATTTTGGCTTGAGACATCTACACTGTTGAGTCACTGTGAGCATCAATATTTAATAGAACTTTTTTCGTAGGTGTGTTTCTTTCCCCTACTCCATTTAACCTGGAAAGGGAGTGCAGTCTCAGCAGATCCACTTCCTGGTGCACCTGTTTGCCAACCGAGACTGGGACGCCGACTCATATTAAAAAAAAAAAAAAAAAAAAAAGACTATGGGTGGAATTTGACCGACGCCTTGACGCACCTTTGACATTTCTTTTCGTCACAGGAGTTAATCCGTTTTCATATCTTAAAATGCGTGGACTACCCCGGGGGAACACGACTCTTAATGTCGTTTTACTGCTGTATTTCCTCGGTTGTTTCGGTGAGTAAACAGGCCGGAGCAGGCTTTCATATTTCAGTTTCACAACAGGTTTCAACAGAGCCGTTTAGCTGAATGTCTGTGCCATTAGGGTGGTACCGCCAGTAGCAGCACTTATTACCCTTGGTTTGAAGTTTCTGTAATGTTACTCCACTGTAAAGTTCACGGAAATACAGTGCACAGCCCTGTAAACACCAACGCCATGATGAATTCTGTTTGGTACAGCTGTAATGAAAACTAATTCTACAGCCCTGCCACATCTGTTTAAGAAGCGCAAGATTCACTTTTTGAAATGGTCGGAAACGTCTATAAAATGAACTATATATTTACAAACTGATGTTAGAGTTGTTTGGGATTCTGTTTAGTATGTAGCCTGTTATCATAAAGGTACTTCTGACACATTTTAATGTCTGTGAGTTAAGGACTTAACTTGTGAAAAGAAGTGAAACTACCCCTTAGGTTATAATAGTCAGCTACAGTAGGAACAGCCCATAATAATGACCAGCCAGTGTAAGTAACCAGGCTTGGAGGGTTCTGACAACTGCTATGCAGTAAGATAATAGTGTTGCCTTTTTGCCAAGTACATTACAACATGGCTCTGAACTGTGGGCAGATGTTTGCCTGTCTCTGGAAACATCTGCCTTTTTTTTAATTGAAGGAGTAAAAAATGAGAGATGCATACATTAATGCTTAGAACATAGGCAACATGAAACTGTAGGAGCAGGCTAGTATCATTATGCTTTGTCTTTATGTGGTACACACGTATTTTGTTCTGCCAGGATGTATTATAAGTTTATTTATTTATTGTGC
The DNA here is from genome assembly GCF_001952655.1 of Monopterus albus. Lineage (NCBI taxonomy): Eukaryota > Metazoa > Chordata > Actinopteri > Synbranchiformes > Synbranchidae > Monopterus > Monopterus albus. The sequence goes on along the minus strand of NW_018127888.1, from coordinate 1,236,755 downwards.
CAGGGTCACAACAGGGCAGATGCCATCACAATATGATGCTGTCTTTCTCCTGAGATTTTGTTTGTGTCTCCCTTGATGAAATTCCCATAACTTGCTGTTGAAGAACCCAGGTGTCAACATGGCCACTTATGAGCTGCTACTGCCATTTATTGCTTGATTGTAATGTCTTCAAGCTCAAGAGCAGTTCAGCTTTCAAGGCTGTTCTCCTTGATTTCCACTTTTATGAAGCAATGGCTTTTGTTTGTTTTGTAGTATCGCTTACCTTCGAGTCTTTGTAGAGGAATTGGTTTGATATCTCTCAGGCTACATCTGATGGAGTCAGTGGTGTGTATGCGATCAGATGTGGCTGCTGATTGCCAGGATTATTTTGCTCTCACAAAGTCCTGGTGGTGGTGGTAGGGGGTTGGGATGATCTGGGGGCTTTACTTTGAAATGGAGAAGGATTCATTTATTTCTAAAAACAATAGTCTATGAATATCACTGATTGCAAATGAAGCCAGGTTTAGCCATGTTACACGTAGCAGCGTGGCTCTGGGGATGGCAGTGTCTGTTGGTTGGTTCAAAACCTAGACTGAAATATCTCAACAGCTGTTGGGTGGATTGCCATTAAACAGATTTTAATGGTCCCCTGGGGCCTGGGAGTTAAAAAGTTTTCATTTCAATCAGATCCAATAAGAACTTTTGTGATCCAAGATCAGACAACTCACAGACAGATTTTGTCCCGGTATTCCAAAGCAATTCAGGATAAGATCACCCTGATCCAGATTCAGACTTTTCAGGATGACCAGATCCTGAATATCAGTGTTCTAATCTTACCTGCCAATAGTGGATATGAAGAACAGCATAAGGAAGATGGACATTTTCCCCTAAATGGGAGACAGAGTGGTTGTGCAGTGTGAGATGCTGTCATCCACCATTTACTTCTGAAGGTTGATGACAGATGATGGACTTGTGCCTTTTTTTTATTGAAGATATTTTTGTTTAATCAAAGTTACATTACCCTTTGAGATAATTTTAGAATCACAAACTCATTATTTGGGTGAATACACTGTTCTGAGCGGTCTGCAAGAGGCCACTGCAAATGTCAGAAAAATAAATGAAAACTTATCAAGTGTGAAAAGGCTACAAATAATATATTATTTCCACTTACAAACTTTAAAGTCTTATTTACATTGAACAACGTTTAAATGATTTGTGTAGCACATTTTGCTCTGGTAATCCACTAGAAAGCCACCCCTCCAGTGGGATCAAGGTAATCCCACGTCATCTTTCATTCTGAGTAAAAAAAAAAAAATCAGTTTGATGGCTTGCTGTGAAATTTGCTACGGATATTAAAAGGCCTGTTGTACTTGAATGATAAATTACCAAACAAAGATGGTTAACCTGGTTAGCATGAATGATACTGTCACTGTGAGCTTGTTAGCTCGGTTCAAAGCTCTGCTGTGCCCAAGCACAACTTCAGTGAGCTGCTTGTGTGGTTGTAGTCTCTCAGTCTAATTTCCATGGGTAAATCCCAGTTTCCTTAATTGTATCTATGTTTCTCTCACTTGCATCATTTCCTTATGTCTGCCCACATAAGATACAAGGGCCTAATGTGAGCACAGAGGAATCAAGGAAACATGTTTTGAGAGACATGATACGTCGTTTCCTCCCATCCTTCATCTGAAGCGTCCAGTCACCACCAAGCAGTGTGTCGGTCCATAAAAGACAGTCCCTTAGTTATTGAGTGTTGTTGTGGACGCTGCTGTGGCAGGACTCCTTTGGTTTTCTGAATGAAGTGATAACAATATCAAATCATCTAGAGAGAGACATGGATGTAGCTTTATCTGCAGTTGTCAGGCCCCAGACAGACAGATGTGTTGCAAGTCTGTCAAGCACAGCAAGAGAGGCGGGAGAGAGACTTGTATCAGCATCTCGCTCAGTGCAGGAATTTGCTGTGCTGTTATGCTGCCACAGTGTGGGCACATTTTTACATATTGTCACTTTTTCTTTTACTTACTGTTTTGCTTATAGTAAGTTATTAATGTCACTCACAATATACCCTCCTTCTCTTGTCTATTTCCACTCCCTTTTCTTATTCTTCTTGAACACCTTGACCTTTTCTGCTGCCATGTTTGTCATGCTGCCATCTTTTTCTGCTTTTCCTTTTCTACCTTTTGATGTGCAGCCCCTTCCTTAGTTTCCTCCATCACAGTGAGTACTCCAGCAGAGCTCCATGCATCTAAAGGGGATAGAGTCACATTGTCCTGCTCTTTCACTTCCACAAGTAGGCCAACCAGTAAGATGACAGTTGACTGGTCTTACAGGCCCCAGACTGGAGGGCCACCACAGACAGTGAGTATACATTTATCACAATCTTGTGAGACGAAAGGATGGAGCCTATTACAGACAGTTTCCCTGTTTAAATGTCAGAATGTTGTTTTAATTCAAGCTGCAGTTGTAGTACAAATGTAAAGATGCTTGCTCTGTCCTTGATTTGATTTGATTTGATTTATTCTTTCAAGCATGTAAAACAGTTGATATGACAACACACATAATTTTACACATAATCCAATATCAATTTGCTTATACCTAGTACATGCTTGAATGGAAGTGTTAACATTCATACACCACACCCACAATGTTCCATCTAATTAATCATTAAACCTGTTCTTGCATATATCTTGATTGACACATACCTTTATATTTATGTTTAAACTCGTCAATTCTATTACTATTTTTTATGTCCACACTTAAATTATTCCATAGTTTTACCCCACTTATGGAAATACAAAATCTTTTTTTGGTTGTACATATAGCATGAATTTTTAAATTTAACTGACCCCTTAAATTGTATCCCCCTTCCCTTTCATTAAATAGTTTTTGAATTCCATCAGGTAATAAATTGTGCCTGGCTTTATACATAAACACAGCAGTCTTATATCCCACTAAATCAAAACATTTTAACAATTTAGACTGTATGAAAGCTACATTGGTGTGATCCCTATACCCCATCTTATGCACAATTCTTATCGCTCTTTTTTGTAATATATATACAATGGTTGAAGTGAGCTTTTGTATGTATTTCCTTGCATTGGAGAGAAATGTACTTTTTCCAAAACAATTTGGTCAGAATATTCTCCATAGAATACATGCTATTGACTTGTTCTGGGATTTCATGTATTCATCTACATTTTAAAAGGTAACTGTACAAGAGAATAAAACAAAAACAGATGCTCTGCAGTGCAGCAGCTGAATGTTGATGCTCATCTGGTTGCTAATTGGATGTTTATTAGTTATGCCCTGATCATAATTAACATTATGACAAAAGACAATATTCTGCTTTTGTCCAAATAAACAACAGTGACACCGTGGCTCTTTACCAATTTACTTTTAATGCGGTGGTCATGGATGTTTGTATTGAATTTGTCATTTATGTCGACTAATACAGGTTCTCATTAACCACTTATTTTGTGAATATTTGGACCTGATGTTAATAGTTAAAACCTGTGACTGTGTACAAATATTTGACATTTTACAGGCTAAATAATTAGACAGTCAACAAAAGACTTGTTCAGCAGAGACAACGATCATTAGTTGCAGTTTTAAATGCTATTATTTAATGTGAATGGAACTTCAGGTGCCACTAACTTATTTCCTCATAATTTTTGACCTCTGATGGACTTTTATTGCTCACTCTGTATAAACCTGTTTGAATATTTCGTTTCCACTGTGATAGTAATACATACCCAGAACCAAACTCAGGTCAGGGATATTTTTAATGTAGGTACTGTATGTCCCAGTATGTTGGGTTTATCAGTAGGCCTCTCCAGTTTTTCAGTTTGTTTTTTTTTTGTTCAGCTGCCTTAATACCCTTTCCTCTGTGGTGGCATTGTGGTTTTGTTTGAAAAGTGTTTGGATGTATCCATCCCAGCCCATAACTGCACTAAGTCATCTAACCCCACATACTCTGGGGTCAGTTTCAGTGACCAATCGACTAAAAATCCACCACATAATTTAAGCAGTTCCATTTGAGCTTGAAGATAACCATCACATGTGGTTCCATATAATTGCATCTGAAGCACGGGAATCCATATTGTGGTAGCTGCAACCCTATATCCCATCATTCCCTTATAGGAGCACTCAGAGTAAAGTAGAGGCTAATGTTTTTTTTTTTGCTCTTCTGATAAGGAGTGCTGTTGGTCTAGTCTTTAAGTTGTAGTTTTCTGGTCTCAAAGTGTGTAGGGGGAGCAGGAGAAAAAGGACTGGGTGCTGAGGTGTGTATGCATGTGTGTGTCAGTCAGCAGAAAGTACCTCACAAAGTTGAACAGTTTTGTAAAAAGGTGTGCCTGCTCCTATCCCAGGAAAAACTACACCAGTGCTTGTATTTCCTTCAGCCCAGCCCAGTTAGTTTGCTCTTTTTCACTCATAAATAAAATGCATCTGTTTCTTGGTATGGCACGTAGACAAACCCAAGTCTGGAAGTTTCTGATTTCTGTTTCTAAGACTTAATTTACTTTCTATCCAATTTCATTAGTGGTTTTGGCTCATTTATTGGTTTGTTTGTCCACAGCAGTATATCTCACTGGGAGAGACAATGAATAAGCATGTGAAAAGCTCCATCAGAGAATATAATTTTGCTGCCAAAGCTTTGGCGTCAGTCTGAATTGCTGCAGTGCTACAGTAGCGTGCACAATTACCTCTGCCCTGATGAGAATTAATATTGTAGATTAGAGAAGAGAGGCTGGATGTTTAATAGAATAACAGTGGAAGCTGATGGTAATTGGAGGATTTAGCAGTTGACTTCTGCTGAATGATGCAATATGAAAAATAATTGTTAATAATGACATTGTTGTGAGGTTTTTCCATGTCAATGGAATCTTTTGTCTGAAATGTCTCAGATTTGTAGTATAGGTGGAGACATTCTGTGTTGTATCATTTCTCACGAGTTTAAAAGGACTGTTGGTTCCTACATTTGTCTCCAGACTGAGCACTCTCTACCAGGTCCTCAAACAGTCAGCTGTGGCTGAATAACAGTGCAGGGAGATGACCAGGTTTATCTCAGCCAGGCCTACAATCACTCTCAGACTGCAGCTGATACACACACAGTTGTAAAGCCATAAAGCTGGATCATTGTCAGCGATTGTTCAGTTGATTGCATTTGCTTTTGTTAATCCCTCATGTCGGAGATAGCCATGTTCCCGGGTTGTCCGTCCGTTCCTATGGCCCATTCTTGTGAATGCAATATTTCAGGGACACCACACCCTGAGGGAATTTCTTCAGATTTGGCACAAGCGTCCACCTGGACTCAAAGATGAATAGATTAGATTTTGGTGGCCACAGACCAAGGTCAGTGACCTCACTTCTGTGCCATGCTTGTGAATTTGACTGGGTGGAGGAGGCATACAACCGCAAAGTGGTAATTCTAGGTTTGTTTTTATTGCAAGGCCCTGTGATACTGTCTTTAGTGTGTAAAAACTAGAGCAGTAAATATGCTCTACTCACACCCTCGTGTGCATGATTCTTGATTTAGATCATATAATTAAATAGTGTACAAATAAAGCATATTTGTAAAGGATTTTTGTACTTTTTTTTTTCATATACAGTATAAGAGGCTTAGATCTAAGGCTCGCATACGTTTGTTACTAAGCTTAGTTTTCATCTTCATCCTCTTGAACCCATTCATTCTGTTTTTTTTTTAAATCTGTATTGGTTCAAATAGTTTTTCTGAATCATGGCACTTATCTGTGGAATGATAAAATGTACAGATCAAGGTCATAGTGGGAACAACACTTCAGGAGCACGTGGTCTGATTCTGTTACTGAGGGAAGACACCATGCATGTCATTGGCTCCCTGTGGTTCTGCCCATTGTTGTGAATTTGGATAAACATCCAGACCCATCCACTTGTTAGGCTAAAGCAGGTGGAGTGATATGGAATATGTTTATGTTATAAGATGATGATTTCCTTTCACTAGAATGAGCCTTATTTTAAGAGTGTGTTCAGTCTAATGGAAGCATCTCTGTGAATTGGCAGGAAAACACATCTTTGGTGATTTTAGAAGAAATCAATAACTCCCTTCTGCTCTGCTTTTAGAGATGAAAGCCATGCAGCTCTGATCATATCCTGCTAATAATCTAAAAGCCTCTTGTTGTCTTCATGTCCCTCACACGACTCAACAGCTCAGTACAAGGCACCGTAGACAGGAGGAACCTCCAGCCACTCCTAATACATGACCGCTTATTCTTTTTCTTTATCCTAATGAAAGAGTTCCTTTTCTTGTCTAGTTGTAATATCATTGTTAACCATTTCAAGTTGTTGAAGTTTGAAACACTTGATTCTATAAGTTACACTGGGAAAAAATTGAAATCTTTTCATTTCAGATGTTTTCCATCCAAGTCCCTTGTTACTGGTGATTAATCAAGGCCTCATACAACTTATTAAAACACAAACTCCCCACTCATGATTTCCTCTGTGAAAACCATTTACTGTGGTGTTTCCACATTTTCATTTGCCATTCTACACCCACACAAGCAACAGACTCATACTCTATTTGTTGTGCTTTGAAGGGGTCAAGGTCAGCTTGATGTGGGAGTAATGAAGGGATGGAGTTTGTTGTTGAAAACAGACTGAGGTAGTAAACTAAAATTCAGTTTTTGAGATGTGCATTTTCAGTTTTTGCCTCTGCAAAATAAAGCATGGATTTTCTTTGCTTGTCACATTTATATTCATATTCCTTATACTGAACATAGATCCTGCTTCACTCTAGTGACAGCATTGCCAGAAGAAAATGTCCCACCATCTGCCCCACTGCTTGTTGCTCTACACAGTTTCCTTTAGGCAGTAAAATAACTTAAGACTGATTATGCTTATTATATGCTTTCTGAATAAGAGAACTGATCATTAGTTAAACATTATTTATAGGTTTTGCCCTCCTGCTGAGATAACTGTACATGTCTGAGACGAGACAGAGGGTAAGAAATGCTCATTACATCACTGATTATGTCCGTTATTGAGGTCCTGTATTTTGTGGTTCTCTCTTTGTTCCAAACACCAAGTCTAATAAACTAATATAATTTTAAAATTTTCTTGGCCAATTCTGATTTTCTTTCTTTCTAAGAGCATTAGCTGACAGCATGCACAGACATTTTTATCACTTTTCTTTAATGAAAAATTTAATTGTAATATAAAGCATTGTATCAAAGTTTTACATTTTCCATCTTTCTCACTTTTTTTAGTTGGAGGATTGTAAAAAAAGTGCAATATTTGTACTCCAAATATAAACGGGTGCAACAGACTATTGGTACTGAGCACACAGTTCTTTTTAAAGTGCGTGTGGTTTGTATTTGCTGTGTTATACCATGGGTTGGATACACTTTAGCCAGTAGTTCCCTTATTGTGTGCTATTTGTCAGAGATTTGAACATAGTTTCTCCTTCTCTAAGGTGTTTCTGTAGGCTTCTCTGTGCGTTTTGTGTTCACCAAGCACTACCAATGTGCGAGTGAACAGGCACCTGGTATAGACACGAGCGTGAGTCTCACTCGAGGTGCATGTGAGATGTTATGTGCTGCACGCATTTGGTCTGACTCTGTGCCAAACTGTGCACAGCATGGTTCTAAATCTGATTTGGCACAGAATCAGATATCTGAGAGCGATCAGCCGGTCACTGATCAAAACCGGCCATTTCTGATTTCTGCCGATCAATTGGTGCATCTTTTAATACTTTTACAGCCTTTCTCAAGGTGCACTCTGTTTACCCCACCCATTTGTTTATACAAATACCTATTATTACTTTATGTTCTTTCTCCTCCCTCCAGTTTTTCCACTTCTCATCACAGGCATTCCCACCACCTGAAGGTCAATTCTTTGGTCGTATCTGGTGGCAGGGAAGCCCGGCACGTGGGGATGCCTCCATTTCTCTCATCAATGCCACACTGAATGACAATGGGACATTTACATGCTCTGTTAGAAACCCTCCTGATGTCCATGGTTTCCCACTTTCACACACTGTACTCACCGTCACGCCAAAGGGTAAGATGCTGCACGTACTGTGCATACATAGAATCATGACCACACGTAGTGAAATGAAGAGAAAAATAACTGTGTACAGTACAGAATCATTTTGTTCTTCAACCTGTGCATGCATGTAACATAACAGTAGTCAAAGCTGGACTCATGATGTAGTCCACATGCATCATTGTAAACTCATATTTAACTTTTAAAACAAGTTTTATACCTCTGATCTTGTCCTGATTTCACCTTTGTGGATTTGGCTCACAATGTATATGCAGTCTAAGAATAAAAAGTTTAAGGTTCAACTGCCATTTTTAGATATCAGACTAATCCAGAAACTTATTTAATGTTGTGTGAGTCTGTTAGGATGTTATTCAGACTCACACATATTCCCACGTCTCTGCCGTCAGCAGACTGTAGATGGCTGAAGGCAGGGATATAGTGGAGAACAACTTATCAAATTTAAGTTACCCAACTTTATAAACTGATCTAAATGTTTTAGACCCCAATTTATAGTTGTCATGGTAAGAATTAAAATATTACTATAGGGTAAATGATCACAGAGGTTCTTTAAATCTTCTTCTATTTTGGAAAATACAAAGTGATTTTAGATGAGACGATTGCTATAACTCTCGTACTGTAGTATATACGTATGTAACTGGGGTCAGCAGCTGGTTAGCTTAGTTTAGCAGAAAGACTAGAAACAGGGAAACGGCTAGCATGGTTCTCTCCAAAGGTGACTGAATCTCCACACTTTAAAGCTTATAACTTATGCCCTGGTTGGGAGTGTGCCTCAGTCAAAGCAGAGGACCTTACAGACCAACAAACAAGATATGCTTTCTGTTAAGATAAGCTACAGTAACTGGCTGCTGGTTTCAGAAATATATTGTTCTGCTTATGTCTGGTCATAAACAGCTTGTTAATGTGTGTCTAATGACCTCACATCATCTCCCACCAGTGCCCAGCATGCGCTTCTCTGATGTTGCGGTCCTCCTGGCTTTCATCCTCCTCCCCTCCTTTATAATCACCCTCATTCTGATTGGACGAATGCTCTGTCCCAAGAAACGGCACAACCAATCAAAGGCTTACAGATCACCCATAGAGGTCACAGAGGGGTGAGTAGATTTATTCAACCAGTCACTGCTGTGGGTCTCTGGGGTGTAATGATAGTCACTGCAGGCTTTGATGGTTAGAGATATGTGCCTGGATAGCTAATGTGATGAAGGTTAAACAAGAACTGAAGTTGTTAGGGATTTGACTTGCTGTAGAACATAATCATGCATCAGTGGGTCTAACACTAGAGCCTGTAATTAGCTGATCTTCAGGCAGGTTTATAGCGTAGCACTGCTGTTCCCTCACACAGGAGCCGGTATTTGTTCTTGAATGACTGTCAAGCAACATGGCGACTCTGGAATATGTGTTGAAAAAATTGCCTAAATAACGTGGACCAGCTTGTTTGAACTAAGACCAGCAACAGTTAGGCCTGTTATTTCTGTTTTTTATTAATCAGAAGAAGTCAATCTACTATTTGATCACTCTGTAGCTACTATTTTTCTTTTTTCCTCCTTATTTTATAGTACTTGGAGTACTGTCCAGACTGCAGCACCTCCGTAAGCGCTTCGTTTTGTTTGCGTTATTCTCTTTATTTGTGGCCGACCCCACAATAAGATGACCGTGTAATCCTCACTGTGTCTTCAAGTTCCATCTTACAGAAGGAAATGCCACATTTTTATGAATTATTATTTTGGGATATACACACATTCACTTTGTGGCAGTAGCTAGATGAGAAAATGAATACCATTCATGTTTATACAACAGATATGAAATAAATAGGGCTATGAAAATCAGAAGCCAGGTTCAGGTATTTTTGGTGTCAATTAGTGAAAGTCAACATGAAAGAGGCGTAGCTCAAAAGTAATTTATTGTTCAAATGACCTTTTCCTCATTCAGCTCTGTGAGGAGCATGTAAATATTGGGTCAAAAGGTAGAAAGCTAACTTTTCATGGTAATTGTGAGGGTGATTATTGTCTTTACTGGCATTCATTCTTGTCTGTTCTGCATTCATCAGAGAGGAGCACGGCACTTGCCCACCAAAGGCCAAAGTAAAGACCGCATGCTTTGAACTATTTCTGATGGTACAGTACTGACATTTCATTGTCTTCCAACTATGAATAACTTGATGTGACACGTCTGCCAGATCCATTTTACATGCTGAATTTTACACTCTCTCTGTGACCGACAACAGGACTTAAGGGTTTAAAAAGTATTGATTTTTATTTTTACTGTAGCTGTTTTGTGTCTGCATCTGTGTTTGTTCATCAGTATGTAGTTTCATCTGGCTGTCTTGTTTTCTGTCTGTTCAGGACTCAGATGATGAACGGGAATATTACAACCTAAGGAGGTCTCCCATAGATGAAGGTATTACTGAGTCTAAGTGCTAGAGAACCCTGGTGGTTGGGAGATGCAACTGCAGCCTCTGGGCCTATCGATGCCTTATAGTGGGAGGTACTGAATGGAAAATAAGACTGGACTTGTGTCTTTTTATTTTATTTTATTTTTGCCACAGTCGGCCACTTACCCAGTCACTTTGGTGATGGAGTTCACATTTTGTGGTGACCGCTTTGGAGTAGAACTTGTATTTTTGTCTTCAGACAGTCTTAATTTTGCATGCCAAGCATTATATTTACTCTAATAAATATACATAATATGTTGATGTACCTTTTGCCTGTAAGCGCCTACATTTACAAAGGCTTTTCAAAATCCAGTTCACAGTTTTTATCAGAATCAGAATCAATCCACTGTGCTATGAAAAAAAGGACATATTAATTCCCAAATTTCAGAGCTTGTGCTCTTGAAGAGAGAATTTAAATTTTTTTTTTCTGTCTGTACAGGAAAACAGCCAGTATCATTCTGTCAGGTCCCAACTAACCCATACAAACACACAGATGTATATTTTTGTATCTTAATGATTTGTATGTTTTACTCTTATTGTGAAGGACATAGATATGTTTTGTCTAATTTATTGCCTGTGCCAGAGCTGCTGTATCTGTCAGTGTCTGTACTGAGCTGTAGTGGAATGTTCTTCTTCTGTTCTTAATGTTTGGAGAGATAAGTTTGATTTGGACACTAGTTGTGACAACTTAACACTATTTATAAATAATTCTGTATATACAGAGTATTTGATATATTTTCAGACTGTACATGTCAACAGTAAATATGTGTGTTTGTGCCTGTAATCCTACTGCCCAGTATACTTTGGGGATGTCCAGATATGGTCTTTCATGGAAGGCGTTATTTTATGTGATGTAACAGGACTGAGACTCTGTTTTGAATGCAGAGCTGGCTTGTGTCAGTTTAATTTTTTTTAGCAGCATTTATGCCTAAATTGTTTATGAGCAGATTCATTTGATTTTCTGAGGATGAACATCACTTTTTAAAAAGATGCTTCCAAGTTCATATAAAGAATTTGTTAAATTTATGCTCTGTATAGCATCAGGAAATGGAGAGGGTTTGTTGGTAAAACCCCCATTTTCTCCTGCTGTCTTTGTTTGGTCTCTTGCACTATTCACGTATATTCATGTGTGAATATTCCTTTAAAAGCTCTGAGGACAGACTGGATTTTCTGAACTGTACCCACAAATTGTGGCAGCATCTGTCTCGTCTCCTCAGTCCTGGCACTTTAGGGTCATGGAAAGGCCTGATAAAGAGCTACCAATGAAATACACAAAACAATAAGTTCTTGTTCTTTGTCATTTCTGTTCTATTCATTATTCAGCTCTTTTATGCCCTCTGTGCTTTAATAATTCACACACTGCTATGGTGAAACAATTATCATTCCTGC
>NW_018127888.1:1208700-1224895 GCF_001952655.1 Monopterus albus | reverse complement strand
AGCTTACTCATGTTGGGCAGAAAAAAATGAAGGAAGAAAATAGTCTATTGACTGCCTGAACTCAATTTTATGGATAAAACCCAGAAAGGGAGGGATTGTTGAGATTTTCTAGGCTCCTGACTGAAATATTATTACTGCAAATTACATTACATTTACAGCTTTTTCCGTTCAGCCTACTTTTTCAGCTGTCGGGTATTGTTGCTGACTGGAAATCACAGAAAGCGTTGAAACAAATCTTAACAGTGAAATACAACACACACACAGTTAACTGAACTGGATTAGCTCATTCGTCTGTGTTCAAGAAACGATTAAAGACGCACCACTGCACTCCAGCAAGGATAGAGAGACCTTGTGCACGGGCCCTTGACTCTAGCTTACCTCAGATGCTGGAAAAAGTTATGACCGTTTGGGGCAACATTTTTTAAAAAGCATCAGGGTATGGAGTTTTGTAATGAGGAAGCTTGTCAACCAGTGCAGTAAGTAAGGTTTGAAAATAAAGTAAACATTTTATGAACATTTAATATAAACAATGAATGTATCTGAAGACTGTACTGTGTTTCTTTTCTGCAGTTTTTAGCAACACACTTTCTTCACCGAAAGTTTTAAGTGCATGTTTTGTTTATAAATATAGCTAACAGGTTTACAAGTTTAACAAGTTAACAGCTACTTAACAGAATAATCAAATAAATGTGGAAGATGACATCAGGAGCAGCTACCCTAAGCTGGCTCAGTTTGTAGTCGTGTTGGAAACGGATTGTTTTCTAAACGCACACTCTCTCTCACATACATACACATACAAACAGCTTCAGCCTGATGTGGCTTTTGGGGATTTGAGTGTGTGATTTAAAATTTTCACTTAGATAACTCCTTTGAAATATCAGATTATGATTGTATTGATGGTTTTGTATGCATCTTTTAAAGAATTTATTGTGGAGCTCCCATTGTGGGGATTTGATTTGCTGTGATTTGCCTGTTGATGTTTAAATGCTGATGGTGTAAACCTCTTCATGTGTGGCAAACCGTTCTTGGCAAAAACCTTTGGATCACTGATTTATTTATTTTTTTTATTCTGTTGGAAAATACAATTCATTTTACAGACGATAAACAGGAAATGCTTTCAGAAGGTTTTGGTCAATAATGAACGAACAAAAAACCTTTAGTGCTCCTTGTCATATCTCCATGTCTCAAAATTTATATCCAGGGATTTGGTGTCTTAATAATGGTGGTGGAGAGCGCTGTCTCACTTGCCACTTACTCTTGATTAATCAGGTAATCACTTGATTCATAACTGGCCAGAAAATAGTAAAAATGTCCAGTTTTCCAGTGTTTAAATTGTTCAAATTTTTTGTTTATGTCTGATATTCAGGTAAAATAATCAAGTTACACAAATAAAGTCACCAAACATTCACATGTGCAAAGCTTCTTTACTATAAAATGAATTAATACATTAATTCCAGTTTTGTTTTATTGATTAACTAGTAATTTCAGTGTTTTTCTGGGCCTTAACATATTATTCATGGCTTTATTTCCCACTCATTTATTCATATTTACTTTTAACCCCAGAATACTTGGGGACACTCTGGACATAATTTTTCTTAGCAAAGCGCTTATGTGCTAGTTAGTGAAGTGCCCCAGTAGGGGACAGTGGACTGGCAGCTGTTTAGTATAAATGTGTATCGTGCAAAATTAATGCAGGGCAGTGCTGAGAAAGATCATGCGTACTCAGCAGAACCCTGCACTCCAGCGTCTGTGTCATAGGGTTTTCTATAGACTATGATGATGTAGGACAGCCAAGTAATGGTGTTATATGTGTGTGGCAGCAGTGACCACCAGGAAGGCTGTGGCTCAGCGGTGCAGCTTAATCATTTCCCCTCAGTGAACTAGATGTGGAATAATCCTGTAAGAGAGAAGAACAGCAGAGGACTACCCCTCAGGATTCTTCCTTCTCTCCCTTCCACCCATCCTTCCCTCCATCCCTGCCTCCGTTCTCATTGTGGCTGTAACATCTGCTGGTGCTTGCCGGTAGTGGGGACTCTTTGGACACAACTGTGTGTGTGTGTGTGTGTGTGTGTGTGTGTGTCTGTGTGTATTACAAAAGACAAATACAAAGTGTGGGTGTTTGCATGAGCATGTGCCTGCCTGCCTGCCTCACTGTACGGTAATGGTTATAAATGTAGTTGTGGGGATAATGCATATGCATTGTGCCCACTCATTAAACCAGACTGTGTGCACACAGGGACAAAAAGGGGGAGGGAGAGAAAAAGCTATGCAGTTTGCATTGCCTGCCTGTCTGCCACACCCGGCCCTCTCGCTTCCTCCTCCTACCTTCATCCCTCTCTCCCTACATCTCTCTCACTCTCTCATACACACTCCTCCTCCTCTGCTCTTCTAGTCTATCTGCTGGTGTTTCCATGAGAACAGAGAGCGTTGGGTATGTGGGGGTGGGTGGGTTGGCATTATGGGTAACGTGTCCTAAAAGCACAGTGTGCAAGTGTGTGTGTGTGTGCACGCATGATGGCTGTGCTTCGCAATCATCACTGCTCTCTTTCACGTCCCTCCTGGCAAAAGCTGTCCTCATCTGTGCCAGAAAACATGCTTTTGGCATTGCCGTGGCAATTTGGACGAGGAGCTCACAGGCTCATAACTCTGATCTGAAATCCAGAGAGTGTAGAACACACAGCCTGAGAAGGAGCCTGAGCAGTCAGCCGAGATGACTTCCAATTGGGAGCCTCTGTTTTAAAAGAGACATCATCTTATCTGTCTGAAAGGGGAAGGGGGGATGAAACAGAGGGGTAGTGGTGCTGAGGAGAGGAAAAAAAAGATCTATCAGGGCAAAAATTAGAGGTATCCAGTCAGTTGTTAAGGCAGGACCTCTTTAGGGTGGGGCCGCAGCTTTTGCTGGAGCCAGGCTCAAAGAGAGGAGGAGGGTGAGAAGATGTAGAAGAGAGGAGTGCTTATCAAAAGAGGTAGGGGGTTCATCACTATGAGCGAGAAGTGGGGGAGGAGGGGGATAGTGTGAAGAGAAGAGGGGAGGAGAGAGGGATGCAGGGAGTAAAGGGAAGGGAGGGGTTTAAAGGGTGGGCTTGTAGTCATTGTCAGGCAGCGAGTAGAGAGAGAGGTGCACCCAGGCAGACCGACAGAAGAGCCTGTGTGTGCAAACTGGGATGAGCAAATGTACTGGGCAGCTTAGCTGTTGATACAGCCAGAGAGAGAGCGAGTGTGTGTGTGTGTGTGCACGAAAGCGAGTGAGTGAGGGAGAGAGAGAGAGGGTGAGAGACTAGAAGAGAAAGGGAGAAAAAGGGAAGAAAGAAGCAGCGAAGAAAAAGGGAGGGTACCACAACTATGCTTTGCTGCATAAGGAGAACCAAACCGGTAAACTACTCTGATTTGCTTTATCAGTATTTTCAGCAGATGTAAATATTGCATCTCAACTTTGAACTTTGTGATTGTTGGTTAAGAGTCAGATTAGGGTGCTTGTGGGGAGATTAGACAAAATGTTGATGTAATTTTCTTTGACTCAGGGCCTGGCTTGTCTTTGTAGAAGTCTATCCACACAGCCCAGACACGCCTAGTTAATGTGATTATCCCGTATGAATGGATGTTACCACAATGCCTCTCAGACCTCACACTGTATTTGCAGAGAGGCACAAGACTAACTCAATCTTGAGCAGCTGGGCATTCCCACGTATTGATCGAGCTCTTGAAAAAAAAGTGATGGATTATTTAAAGACACTTGATAGATTCTGTATTGTCTGCTATCAAAGCTGAAATACTCCCTTACTTACTCAGGAGCTCTATTGAACTCAACCTAATCTACCATTGTTAATGATAATATTAATTGCCCTAACCTAGTGCTTCTGAATGATGCCTTAAAGTGGAACCTTAGCATCTTTTGCACTTCTGGGAGCAGAAATGGGTGACACAGGAAAGTAAATTGCCACAGTGAGGAGAAAAAAGGGTGGGGTATGATTTGAGTGAGCGGCACAATCATGTCAGTGGCCTCGGGGGAATACAGTGAAAATAAATGAGTCTAAATGGATTTTCATAGCCCTCTAACTTTATAAGTGGATGCTGTTAATAGATGAATGATGAATTATGCACTCATATAAGGGGTATGAAAGCTTGGTGTTGGGTAGTTATTGTAACCCATAGCTATGACAGAGAAAAAAAAAAGGTGTTGCATGGAAGCGGGTCGGTCTGGACAGTGGCGGAAAAGGTGTCACTCTCCTGTGCTTCACTCACTGTTACTGTTTCAGCACCTATCATGGTGGTTTTGTACGTGATCAGAGCCAGGTTCCTGCTGCTATCTGAAACTGATTATGATTTTTATTGGACTCGTAACACACTGGATTCCAGTGGTGCTTTCTTCTTAAATGTCAACCTGCATGAGTCATTTTAGCTCTGGCAGGGAGAAGAAAGAGGAAGAAAGAAAGAAAGAAAGAAAGGCTTGGCAGTTGAAAGACGTGAGGAGAAGCAGGTTGCAGAGAAGCAAGCAGGGAGAGACGAATGAGTGGCAGGGTGGAGTGAGGTTGGTGCACAAAGAGGAAAATGGCAGGAAAGCAAGAGGAGATGCAAGAGGAGGTAGTGAGTGAAGGAAATGTTGTGGGCACAGAAACAGAGGTGTTAAAAAAAGGATAAAGATGGGGTTATGTTGCAAGGTATGCAGGAATGTAGGGAGAGACAGACATGTAGCAAAGTGACCACAACCAGCAGGAAATTGACTGGTAACAGAGTGATGATTGTTAGGGGAGGTGAGCAGGTGCGAAGGTGAGGAAGATTAAAGAGGGTGGGAAACGTAGGAAGAGAAGCCGGCATGCTGCTCACTGCAGCCATGTGGGTGAGGCACCGGCTTTTCCCACAAAACCCTGTTAATGCCTCGAACGTGTGCATCTCACTATAGGCAAAAATAATCTCCCAGCCTTCAAGTGCTTATCCTCCTGCTGCTGCTTTTGAGGAGCACAGGCATAAATTAATCCAGAAAGACTGTGGTCTTCATTGATGGATGAGCACAGAGCATGGCTTTCAGCTTTAAAACCTACTGTAGCTGCACTGATGTCGGTCCCGCTGCTGTGGAGCATTAAGTGCCATTGCAATATTTCCACTACGGGAGTGGCTAGTAGTGCTTGATTTAAGTCTCAGTAGGTCCACTCTCTGGCCTTATTTTTAGTTTTATGCAGTTTTAGAGCAAAACTCAACCACATAATGTGGTGCTTGTCCTCCCCTCAGGCTTCAGGGAAAGAACAAGGTCAAATTCAGTCCAGTTCCACCTTATTCCCACATTCAGGTCTCCCTCCACCACTAGGCCATTTTCCTCATTAACCAGACTTTATCAAACCCCTCCCACATCTGCTCTTGTCCCATCTCCATTCTTAGTTCTCCTCCTAGCACCGGGACCATATCTGACTTTAGACAAAACTTTAAAATCAAATCTCGGTCTACTAACTTCAAACAATTTTCACCTCATATGCTCTGGCTCCCCATAAACTTAAAAGCACTTCCCCAGAGCCTGGCTTCAGCCAAAGCGTAAGCCACAGCCCCTTGCAGTTTCACTTGTCCCCCTTTTCGGTCCCACTCCCATCCTCATCCCTACCTATGAGATCAGTGATGATTATGGAGCCTTTGTTCAGGCAGAGAGCGGGTGTAATTGAATTAAAGGCTGCTTCTGAGGATGTAATGATGCTAGCATATGGCTGCTTATTAGCTGCTGCAAAGCATTTTTTCATGGGCTGTCGTAGAATTAATAGTGCATCGTTTAACATTGCTCATCAATTCACTGTCAAAAGAAAGAGACAGAGAAAGATGGTGAGTAGGGGCTGTGGTAGTCACCACCTGAGCCTCCCTTCTCTCATCTGCAGGAGATAACTGGCTAAAAGGGTGTGGTGCTTCTCTATGTGTGTGTGTGAGAGAGAGACGGAGAGAGAATGAGTGGGTAGTAGTTTGCTCAGTGAGAAAGACAGTGAAAGGGAGCAGACAGAGGAAGGAGAGGGAGATATTCAGCTATTGTAGACAGCAGCCAGTCTCTGGTGTCTGGTTCTGGTTCCTGCAGAAAAGCAGACAGCCACTGAATTCATGCTGGGATTTTCAGGAGAGAGGTGCCTCTGCAGGTAGAATGTGTGCCACCAGCAGGGAAGCGAATACTTTTCTGTCTGCTTGGGAACTGCGGTAATATGACAAATGTTTGAGGAGTTTTTCATTTTATTTAAATTAGACCACCAATTATATATTTTATTGCTAACAACATCTGTAATCTCAAATCCTTAGTAATTACACATTAAAGTGACTCATAATGAATTCAGCAGTTGTACCTGTTGGGTGATAAAGGGGCAACTCCATTATTATAAATGCAAATTATACCTTTCATATTTCTCTGCCCTCCTGCTTGTGGCATTTATTGGTGAGGTGAAAATGGAGTTTCTTGTTTGAAGGGATCAGAATACTAAAAAAACATGATGATATGGTATGCCTGGTGTGTGCTCTGGTTTTGTGACAATTCAGCCAGCACTAACCCTACAGCTCCACCATGTCTTCTGTTTCTACTGCCCCTCCCTTCCCGATAAAAGTCCCTAATGGCACTAGCAGTGAGGCAGTGGGAAGGTGGTGGGTTGTTACTCTGTCACCACTGGGGGATGGTGTGTGTGTGTGTGTATATGTGGTTATAGATCTGTCGGTAAAGCCATTGACTCTTGGGGTGTGGTTCTCACGACAGCCGGTGCCCACCCAAGGACAGAGACAGACGAAGAGAGAGCACAGACTGCAGCTGATAGACAAAGCTGCACTAGGCACATGTAATCGCCAGATAACGAACTGTGCACATTTTAGCACAGCAATTTATTAGTTATACAGAGAGCACAGACGGGGGAGTTTGTCCTCTAGTGAATGACACTCCTGTATTTAAACAAATTAACCCACTGGACTCTTGTACATTTAGATTCTGAACATGAAGAGGGCACTCATTATTTGCCACCTGTGGTGTCAGTGTGTCCTACGGTGAGCACTTATTGTTGCTACATTATATTGTAGCTATTGTAGGGGTATTGCATAATTGTCTCTTTTGCAATCATGTACCAAAAGCACTATCATGCTGCAAATATTCCACTTTTTGCTGGCTAATAAATTCAGTTTTCACCGGTTAATGTTGGGTATCTATGGCAACCAGAAAGATCGTGTTCACACAGGGCACACTGCAGACTAATTGCAATAAGTCAATTGATTAAACTGGTAATGCAAATATGTTGTCTCGCTGCAAATTAATAAGGAAATGTAAATGGTCACTGAGTCTTAATGTGAAGCCTTAAAGGGAGTGTACCTTGTGATATGCTGCACCGTTGAGAGATGCTGCTGTATTTATGAATGAAAATGTGTGCCGCACAGACACAGCAGAATAGCGCCTGCAGGAGAATACGTGACCAGGATTCTATTAACAGCTAGAGTCTTTACGAAGCAAATGTTAGAGCATTTGCAGATATGTTTTTGTTTCTATCTTCATCTATTGTAGCCATTATCTCAACAATAAACTATTGGTAATTGTATATTACAACATAATAAGTTTCAAATGACAAGTTAGAGTAGCTCCACAGTGAATCTTATGGACCATGAAAACACTACAGCAGTTAGAAAACCACAGCACAGCACTTTTAAAATGGAGACCTTTCTTCCCGGTCTCCATACATTAATATGAGATCACTTGCCACTCTTGTGGTATTTCATTACATTTTCACTCACACACACCCACACCCAGATCTCTAATGTAAATGGCATCCCCTTCGTTCCAATAATGATGTCATACCCCTGTATTCCCAAGGACTCTCATCCATCACCTTCTTTTTCTCTCTTTGTCTGACTCACTTGTATGCAGCCAGTAAGTAATTCTATTTAGAGTTAAGTGCTTGGATCAAAATTCTGGCAATTGTAATCACCCATGAGATCAGATATAATAGAAGTCCAATAAGTCACTGGAGATCTACATATTATTAAGTGCAGAGGAAGTGTTGGTGGTGCTTTGTCTCTCTCCATGTTTGTTACTTGCTCAGACAGCAGGCCACACTTGATAGCTAATCATTAAGTAAACCAGTCTAGTTCAGATTATAAACATAAATTACTATATTTGAGAAGCAGTGGAAAGTCCCTGGAAATCTACTATCCCTCACCCAACCTGCAGGATCATTGTGTTTTTTAATATTACATTGTACAAAATTGTTTCAGGAAGATATAAATTAAGAATTGCAGGAAGGCCTAAGGTGAGATTTACACAGTGAACTCAGGGGACTGCATGTGAATAAATGTGGGGGAGGTGAATATACCAGCACAGCTGCAGCTTGGCCTTGCTGTTCCAATATTGCACTGATACACTGACCCTGAATGAGACAGGTTGGTTTAGGGCCTCTGGTTCTTAAATCATGTCACACAATTGCGATTCTTCACACAGCCAGCTGTCCCAGTCAAGACTCATATCCAATATAATGACACTATTAGAAACAGTATCAAGTATCAGGAAACACACTGATGGATGTGGCTACCGAGGTGCATAGTGAAACAAATTCACTGACTTTAATCTGCTCGGTGACACGGCCCGTCGGCATTGATACATATAAACACATAACTCCTTCAGCCCCCCCACTGATTTCGCACCACACCCTGCTGCTGCATCACACGCACCCCCTCCTTAGCCGTAGTGATTGCACCGACTGATTTATGTGTTCCTATTGGCCTATTCCCCTGAGGGGGTCAGGTGCACTGCCAATCAGGGTGACATATAGTCTCTCATAGCACCACGTAGCAGACAGTGTCGTGATGAGTTAGCACTCTGGTTGTCAAGGTAACCTTTGATGGTTGGGAGGGGTATGGCAGTGAATGCTGAGGAGATTCTAGCAGGCAGCTCATTCCCTAGCAGCCATTAGAAAGCTACTGTACCTACAGAATGGAGACTGGCTCATTATTTTGGAGAAACAGCCTTCATTTTTGAACACTTGAAAATTTTTCTGCTTGCAATTTCAAGGATATAATCAGCAAATGCATGGATCACTGATAGAGGACAGCAGGAGGGTCTACATATTATTCACTCAATCTGTTTCAGCAGCATTATCAAGAGGACAGTATCAGCCTCATGCCTGGATTGAATAACTACAATAAATACATAGTCATTTGTCATTCCCCAAATTTTAGTGTATCCAATTCATTATGTGTAGAGACACACACACGTTTCCATAACTTCAGGGAACATTACATTGACTTAAATTAATTTCCTGGAGACTTACCCTAATCTTAACCATAACCATTAGTTGCCTAACCTTAAACCAAGTCATAACTAAAATTCAAAGATTTACATTGTGGGGACTTGATGTCCCCACAGTGTGACTGTGTAAACAGATTTATGTCCCCACAATATGAGTAATACCAGGCCCCACACACATTATTCTCACAGTGCCACTAAATCTCCCTTGTTCAACACATGAAATGATAAAATGCTGTAGATGCTTTCTGCTGTTGAATTAATCACCTGACAAAGCTTTGATACCTGGAAGGACAAAAACACTCAGTGCCGTTCAGATTCAGCAGTTTTCTTGCATCTTTATCATTTGGCTAACTGATGCTGCACTGCATGTATGCTCATTGACACTTTGTTTGCTTCATGTTGCTTATTCATATTTATTTGAAGTGCACATTTATGGCTTTAGTTAAACCTTGGCCAGAAAATACTTTACATTGATTTATTTGCCTATTCATTTTGAATGTACTGATTCATTTTGTTTGCCACCTTCAGTGCTCATCATTCATTCTTTTATTTGATTTGATTTCTTTTTGTTAGATTTATATGAAACATAGCACAACCCACTATTTGATGGACAGCTATGGATCCAGTTATTGAAGGTAATGTCACAGAACACCTTTCAATATTATTGTGACCGTCCAATTTCTAAACCTGTTCCTTATTCAGTCCTACATTTTCACTCAGTTCAACATCAATCCTGAAAACCTCACCCAACTATTCCCAGTCTTTAATTCTCCTGTTATGATTGTAAATAAAAGTGTTCATGAGTTAACTAACAACCTGTTGTCATGACATATAATTTAGATTTTTCCCAATTTTGACATGCTCTACGCATGTTGATCTGTTCTATTTTCTCTTGGTTACCAGGTGGAGAAGAATGAGGAGGCAGACCAGAAGATTGACCAAGATGGCACCACCAACAAACCTGAGGACAAGGCCCACAAGGCTGCCACCAAAATACAGGCCAGCTTCCGTGGACACATAACTCGGAAAAAGATGAAAGACGGAGAGGACGAGAAGGAGGGAGACAATCCTGCTGCTGCAGAGGATGCAACAGAGGGTGGAGAGGAGACAAAGAAAGCAGAAGGAGAGGAAGCACCTGCGAAGGAGGAAGAGGCTAAAGGAGAGGAGGCCCAGAAGAAGGAGGAGACAAGCCAAGCCAAAAGCCCAGTGGCAGACAAGCCAGCTAACTCTCCTGCAGGTGCAGCGACGTCTCCTGTAGCAGCGGCTCCAGCTGCTACCTCTCCTTCAGCTGCCACAGCACCTTCTGAGTCCCAGAAAGAAGAGCCAAAGGCAGGGGAGAAAGCTGAGGAGAAGCCCAAAGAAATGGAGACCCCAGTGGCGACAGCCAAGAGTCCCACCACAGCCACAGCTGAGGAGAAGAAAGAGGAGGACAAAAGTGAAGAGAAAAAGGAGGCCAGACAAGCCGATGTGCCTGCTGCTGTCAGCCCAACAGCTGAGAAGGAGGAGCCTAACCAAACAAAAGATAAACAAGGTACACAGATTAGCCTAAAGCGTTTACATTTCATCATCACAGTAGGTTTCATTTAAAAAAAAATATACGCATGTGTCAAATAAAATAAGTCCACTTGGAAATCTCTGATTAGCTGTGCACGTGTTTACAAGGGCAATGAGTTCTGAGACAAAACTTATAAAGAAGAGTACATAAAGCTTTCCCATAGTCTGCTTGGCAGGCACCACAGGAAATAACTACAGAGTCTCTGGGATTTGAAGATTTTTGGCATTGCTCCATTATACACTGATTAACACAGACCCACAACTCAGTATTAGATTAGACAGCCTGGTATCTCAGCCTCTGCAAAATAGAAACTCCACTCTGCTGAGGAACAGATTGGAATAGAAACAGGGGGTTGGAAATGATTAGTGCTGGTCAAGAGTGATGTACAATGGTCTAGTTTCATCTCAGGAATGATCATATCTCAATGTTATTGAGAAGAGGCAAGGCTGTATTGTCTGATTTAATGAAAAAGCATCATGTTTTGTGAGTCATAAATGTTCATGAACATCACAGATGGGTTCATACGATTTTTGTGATATCAGGACCATCATATAAATCCTACTGTCATAGTAATTTATTTGAAAACACAGGTAGTGGTAAATTGGTGGCCCCATTAAATCCTTGTTACACATCACAGTAGGTCAAAATATCTGATAATATCCTTGATATCTGGACACCAACCACAACTAATAGATTTTAAAGCAAACCACCATTTGATGTCCAATATGTAGCAGAGAGGAAAGCCTTGAATTTATATTAGAACAATATTATATTACACACTCTCACTACATACATTTGACATGACCTCATATTTTTTGTCCAAGGACTGTCAGGCTGGAATATGTTCAGTCTGCAGTAGGTGGGAGTGTGCTGTGGGAAACACACACAAATCAACTAAACAACTATAAGGAAACTAGGTCACTTAGGTAGTGCTGTCTCCCTGTTGTCATAGTTACCACCTCGATGGGATAGCTGGCCTGCATGCAGCAGAGCAGGGATAACAGGTGCTCTGATTTCAATGAATGATTAATGACCCCTACTGGTCAGGATCCACACCAGGAAAGTCTGTTAGAAACAAACACTACTTGACAAAGAACTGCTAATTAGCAATCCACTAGTGGCCACAACCTGGTTTAATAACTGAACTGAACAAATGAATAACCACATAATATATAATAACTTGATTAACGTTAAGTGGAATCTTGTGGAATTTGTTCATAGTTTGTTCAGACACTAAACTGTGACTGAATAATTATGGGTATGATCCAGACTGTCCAGCCATTACAGTCTGTGTCACCGGCTCCTCTTAGTTACGTCTGGCACTGCATCTTCACATATTGTATATGGTAATGATGGTATAATAACACAATAGGTTTGTATTGCACCTTTCATATATAAACTGCAGGTTAAAAAGCTGTGGACATTATAAAGACCAGGCAGTTTGAGCAATAGTTAACATATTAAAAGTTCAAAGTGATGCTTTACCAAATTTTTTTAAAAGTAGCAATAAAAACATAGAAGAATAAAATAAATAATAATAAATAGTAATCTTCATCATATACTGTAATTTTCTATTGGGCAGTAATATACAATAAAAAATGGAAGTAATATTTATTGGGAAAAGCAAGGCTAAAAATGTGAGACTATCTTTTGCTTCAATACAGTAAACTTCATTTAATGGTGCTGTCCTCAGTTTGAGTGGCAGATATTGGTTTTTGGTTTTGGCACAGTGAGCAGTGTGGATTTAAGGAATCAATCATGGAAATATCTTGACGTCACATCATATATTTATAGACAAGTACAAAAATGTTTAAGTAAACTAAGTGGAAGTCAATACAAGGACTTTACAGGAGTGATGTGAGCAGCTTTCCTTGCACTGATTCAAACTGTGGCAGGAGCTGAGTAACAACCTATGGGCATAATAATAAAAATGTATAAAGTTTACATCTACATTGCATAAGACCCATATGCAGCTAGAATGTTGGAGGAGAGCTGATAAGACCCAGATGTCTTGTCTGATGTGCAGCATGCTAAAATAGCATATTAAACTTTTCCCTGATTTAACAAAGTTTGTGAAACCCATAAACTGATGTTAGAGCTGTAGTTCTTAAGGGAGGTAAGAGGGCTTATGTCACTAGGACCATCAGCTATATAGAAGAGTGTGTCATCCACATAGCAGTGAACATCAATCCTGTATCAGACCCAGGACAGAGCCTTTGGACACTCCATTTGGATTGTCTGTTCTTTGTGACGAGAAGCTTTAAACAGAGAGAACATGTTACAAAACAAAGTTACTGATGTAAATGGTAACTGTAAAGAGAACTTGTGCATAAAGAATACAGATCTGGTGGTGATTAAAGGCAGTCATAATGTTTTCATATACTTCAGCTCTATTTTCTATTTTTATTTAAAATTCCACAATAAACAATGTGTGATATTCTGAATAACACTGTTTCCTGAAAACTTAGACCTCAGTGAGCAGAATCAGCAAACCACAGCAAAGATCACGAGAGTATGCTGATTTGTTTCCCAATCCTCAATCTATATTTGTAAATGCATCAGCAAAACTAAATCAGCATTTTAGTCAGACATCACTGGTGGTTACTAAAATAATAACTGAGGTGGCACTGATGTCAGAAAACCAGAAATGATAGGCTTTGGGTGAAAGTGTATTCGAATCATACAGTTCGGTGACTGCACTGAAGGACCTTCTCAAGTCTGTCATACTAGCTAACAAGCTAATTACCTCTTACCTGGAAGATCTGCTATGACTCATGCTGTCTTGAGTCACACACACACATTTGTACAAGCACTAACACAGACATGACGATCACATTTGCCGTGGCACACACTCACAAATAGACACACACCCACACTCCATCACCCCAGTCTCCAATGTAATGATGTCATTCTTTGATGTCTCCTCTTTCTATTAAAAGAGTATGAGATCACCCAGGTATGACATCACTGCTCTAGAGCACTTGCCTAATATATTTGGTCAGAAGTAATACAATAAAGATACCTAAATCACTGTAGCCCACATATTTGTTATTTGGAAGTTACAAATTTTTATTCTTGATTTTATAAACATTAGAGAGCTGTAACAACAATAATGATCTCTTACCAGTAGAACAGCATAGACAACAGGATTAGAAAAGCCAAATAAAACAATCCAGAATGAATAAATAATAATAGAATAATGCTGTTCAACAAATTTGATTAGTAATTTCTTGATGGATCAGGGATTGCTATTCAGAAGTATTCACCTCTTAGCCACCACTGAATTTTAGTGGCAGGCTGCATCTCCTGTTAGCGCTGTGATGTCAGTTCAAATGCTTTATTGACCAGTGTCTTATTTACACAGTCAAAATGAGATTTCAGACATTAGGTTGCACCTTCTGAGTGACATGCTCCAACTTTCTGTAGTGCTGACGTCTTGTGAGCAGGGTGTAATTACGTAGATGCTTCTTTTCATCCACTTTTTCATGACTTTTATTGATATCTTATGCTTGGGTTTTTGTAGCCTATATGGTAAACTGTTTGAGGTGACATGTTTAAAACATCAAACATAGCAGCTGGTAAGTGAAATCTTTGATGCTCGGTATCTCAAAGGACCCTGACAGAGCTTTAATATTTAATATCTCACAATGTAAAATCTCCTCTCCACTGGCTAATTTTTTTCTCTTTCTCTCTCCAACCCATCCTTCTTTCTGTCCCCCTTCTTTCCATTTCATTTTTCTCCTGTGTTGCCTGGTTCCTCTCTCCATGCTACTTTCCCCTTCCCTCCTCTACTCAGATGCTGCAGAGGAGTCTAAAGCAGATGAGGCCACCCCGGCAGATGCAGAGGCCACTGAGTCCAAGGATGACTAAAGTCTAACCTAAAGAAAGCAAAATTAAGAGTATGAAGAATAACACAAAAACAAAAATCTAAAAAAGTCACTCTTTGCCTTCCCAATGTGAAGGCAGTCCGTTTCTATTTGTTTGTCATTTTTTGTGTGGCAATGATTTTCTCACGTTGGGGGAGTTTCCAGTGTGACGTTTTTTGGCTCAAGCTAATACTATTTGAAAGCGGTGATGATGATGTTGATGTTGTTAATGATAATGAAAAGTGATTGTTACCTTGATGATAATTTGATTTGGTACATCTTCTATTTATTGTAAGGGATACAATAGTAGAATGAAGCCTTCCAAATGGATATTTACACATTTAAAATGCACTGCCACTGCACCATAATTTATGTGCATTGCAATGCACCTTCTTTGAAGACATCTTACAAATAAAGTTCGTTCTACAACAACAAGCTGGTTTTAAAATGCAACTCCAGTTTTCAACACAGTACAAATTGTATTGAGAACACAGCAACAAGGTAATGTGCTGACACATCAAATGGAAAACAGAATGTATAATTAAATGTGTAACATTTCCAGTTTGGCATTTTTATTCAGATTCCAAAAACAACATTTACAGGACAACACTATTACTCTCTCCCTATTCTGCTTGAGTCATTCAAGCTTGGTTTACACCCCTTTTAAAAACTCTCTGTTACTCTCTCTACTCATATTTACAGTAAAGGACACATTGCAATTTAAATGACATGATCATATAATGAACTATAAAAATTCAGTAATTGTATTGATGTAACTGGCTCTTACATTACAGTTTTGTTCTGCCAACCAAATGTGAGAACTGTAGCATGAACCATCGAACCAAATGCATGATGGGAGCTCTCCCTCAGAGAGGAACTTTTTCGCAGTCACAAAAACTTAAGAGGTGTGGCGGCTTCTTTTTGATGTCTTTGGTGTTGTTATGACAGTTTATATGAATTGGGAAAATACTCTTGCACTGATGTTACAAAAAAGTAAAGAAAAATTAAACAAACGAGCAAACAAACAAACAAAAAAATTTCCTATGTTCCAGTGAGTGCAATGTCCAGTTTAAACCTTATCAAGGAGTTCAAACTTGTGAGAAAAAAATGAAAAAAATAATAATAAAAATGGTTTCAATGTCTGTTTTCAAAATAAAGCAAATGTGCCAATTACCATCATAAAACGTGGAGTTTGTTTAAAGCTGTGTTAATATTTGTTGTTTTAAACAGAAATGTATTATTTCTGGGGGCAACACTGATTTTACAGAAGCACAGTGGGATATAGGCTACTGTATAGCTACATATTTTCATTCTTGCCAAGGGTTAGATGAGAAGATATCAGTATAATAGCGCTCTCATGTGTGTATGCACTCTAAATAAGAACTACATCTAATAGCCATTTAACTTACAGTGGGTACGGAAAGTATTCAGACCCCCTTAAATTTTTCACTCTTTGTTATATTGCAGCCATATGCTAAAATCATTTAAGTTCATTTTTTCCTCATTAATGTACACACAGCACCCCATATTGACAGAAAAACA
>NW_018127888.1:1199919-1207646 GCF_001952655.1 Monopterus albus | reverse complement strand
TGTGTTTTTCTGTCAATATGGGGTGCTGTGTGTACATTAATGAAGAAAAAAATGAACTTAAATGATTTTAGCATATGGCTGCAATATAACAAAGAGTGAAAAATTTAAGGGGGTCTGAATACTTTCCGTACCCACTGTATATTAGCATGAAAAACTGAAAACATCATTTTTGACAAGGGTGCACTTCCTAGAGACCCTGCTCATTTCTTAGCAACCCTGACATGACTCAGAGATACTGTATAATGGTTTCATTAACGAACGTCAGGATAAAGGTTGTTAACTCTGGACAAAACCAGGTAAGCTGTTTCCTGCTTCCATCTTTGTGCTAGGCTATGCTAACCAGCTGCTGTCCACATCTCTTCATATGAGAGTAATCTCAATCTCTTTAAGTGAATTTCACTAAAATGTAAACACCTTCTTTTAACATCATATGCTATGCTAACCAGCTGCTGTCCACATCTCTTCATATGAGAGTAATCTCAATCTCTTTAAGTAAATTTCACTAACATGTAAACACCTTCTTTTAACATCAGATTTCATATCATGCACCAAACCTGCATTAAGTCTCTGGTTGCACAGTGAATAGCAAATTAGTATCTAAATCTTAGAAACCTCAGCTTTAGACATAACACCTGACAAAAGAAACAGCATGCACATCAGGATCTTGTTTTTGAGTATCACAGTATCTGGATTTATTCTCATTCAGAAAAAGATGCTTAAATGAAAATGAGAAATCAATTTATTCATAGTAATGTATATGTCATAAGTGGAGGTTTCTGATCATCTGCATGCATTTGTGTCTAAATTCCTCTGCATTTCAGACACATATTCTGGACCAGCAGCAAATGGTCAGAAACTTGATAATAGTGTTTCCATGCCACAATATCCTAGAATACTAAAGCTAGTACATTCAGGCATATGAAAACAGGACACCCTATTATATTATTATATTATATTTTTGTGCAATAATGTGCATGATCATACTGTAACCAAGATACAAGTGTGCATATGAACACACTCAGCCTTACAGTAGACCTAATTTCAATTTGTCAATATAGTTGATATCTCAAGTATCAGATTGATTGAAAGGATCTTGTCAAAAGAGACATAACATTATTATTTTGCTAACGTACATGTAAATGTTGATAGTTGAAATGGGATCAATGTAACCTCTGTAACAACAGCATGCTATACAGAGTAAATGTAAATAACAGCAGCCCTAACATATAGTAAATACCAACTTCAGTCTCACAAAAGGCTCTGGATGTCATGCTCACAATGAAGGTTTGATAAAAAAAAAAATAAAAAAAATCTTGAAATGAAGATCATTTGCCTGAAATATTTCCTTTATTGCCAACTTCATTCTGAGTCATAAACTCACTGATACATTATCTTCTTGTCCTTATACACTTAACTTCACGATGGAACAAATCCAGGACTCACCTGCTCAATTTCTTTCTCAAATCCCTTAAGTTCAAGGAATTTTTCATTTTCATGGAGAAAAAAAAGTAGAAGAATCTAGTTCCTACTGTTGCACCCAGCTTCTCTGGATTATAACATCAGCTACAGTGAATATAAGAAGCATAACATCTACTTTTAGCCACTGAGCAGCCCGAATAGTTACAGATTACAGATTTTACTCAGGGACTCCTCAACAACTGTGTCAGGAAATGATGTGTCTTTTTGATCTGCATTCTTTGCCCACATTTTCACAGTTTCAGTTGGAAACTGTTCAGCTATCAGCATGTTTTACTACCCTTTGACACTGCTACATCCCATGTACATCTTTGCATTCAAAGACTAATACTGATGCAGAATGATTTCTTTATACTGTCATGCTTGCAAATACAGTGAGAGCACAAAATTTGGTTTGTTATGACGCCTAGTGGAGAAATGTTTTTACTGCAACAGTTCAATGTGCTAAATACAGGGTCACAAAGATTGTAAAACCGTTTTGAATATGTGTAGAAAAGCTTTGTAATTGTAAAAAAAAAAATAGAAATATGTATAGAAAGACTTTGCACTTGTATAAACCTTTTGTGAATGGGTGAATAAAAATTGTAAACATTATTGTGTTGCATAAAGATACATACTAGTTTTTTTTTTTTACACCTGAATCTGATTGGACAATGACAATTCAATCACAGCACAGAGTCAAATTGTCCAATCAGAAGACAGCTGGGTCTCACGTGCCAATCGGTAGGCGAGGATTTCCTTCTTAAGACAGGTGCTGTTAATGAATAAGCCCTTTGTTTGAATTGGTGTGGGTTCCTAGTAGGTCTGTTCTTTTTTTGAAAGACTATTATGTGATTACGGAGTAAAATGCTTGTTAATATAGACTATAGGAGCTGGAGGGGCCTTGTCTAAAAGTTTGAAAATTAGTTACAGTCTTTTAATTTATGTAATGCTTAGGTATTTTGCTGCGTGAGGCACCTGAGGCAGTAGCTAGATAACATACTCCTGCACTATGGCTTAGGCCTAGAACAACAGAAGGTTGCTAGCTGATGATAGGAATTATATTTCTTTCCGAAGTAAAATCGATTTAATGTGATTCTTTTGTATTATACACCCGTTAATTTTTCCCATAGTCTTGTGCCAGACTGCTGTTCTGTGTTTGGCGACCTTTAAGACCAGTTTCTTTATTTTAAAATGTTTAAATGTGTAGGTCTATGAAGACTATATTCGGATATAGCTCACATTGGTTTAGAGTTATTTGTCTAGATTTAATTGTTAGATTTGGGGTCCCTGTTTGACCCTTGCTTGTCTGTAGAGATGGAAAATAGTTTTTTTTAATTCTCTGTACGACTGTAGTGACACAAAATATTGTTTCGATCTCTTTCTAGGACAAGGACAAAGAATCAAGGAGTCAGCGAGGCTAGGTTTCTCTCGGCTACGGGTCCTGAAAGTTGTCGGCTAGTAGACATGAAGAAGAACCTCGGCGCGGACTCTTCTGCTACACGGGTGAGTAGCAGCCGGAAATCACACAAAATATAATGTGCAGCCTTCTCTATGTCTGCAGTGCGCAGGTACTTGGCTGTTATTCAGAGGTTAAGCTTTTAAACAAATGTATATTTTCGAGTTCAGGTGGGCTACTTTATGTAGCGTTAGCCAGAAATGTAGAATGTTAGCAAAACTCTGCTAGCAACAAACTTTTCAAGCGGAAGTGAAGCCAGGCGTGTGCCCGCTAATGCTTTCCCTGTGTGGTTAGGTTCAGTTAAACATCCAATTGGTTTGCTTGTGCATTTTCACTTTAACAAACAGGCTAATTGTTAAAACCTGTTTCTAGGAAAATGTTACTTTGTCGTGTTAAAAAGTGCACTCTTCTTCAGTTCTATGGTTTTATTCATAAGGGCCTAAAAATTGTGTGGTCCTCAACAACTTTGGTTCAATCTATCAAACAAACTAAACATATTTCAGTAGGTAGCCAACTCGTTTTCAGAAGTAAACCAGCATTCAGAAACCAGGTGAAAGATAAAAGTGCAACCAATCATTTAGTAACATATAAAAACACCTTTGGCAACAGTTACCTGAACTAAAGGTTTTCTGTAGGAGTTTCAGTCTCATAATTTTGGCCCACACTTCTTTACAACATTGCCTCAGTTCATTGATGTCTGAGGGCATTAATTTATGCACAGTTGTTAAGAGCCTGCCACACTATCTCTCTTGGGATGAGTTATGGATTTTGATTTGGCCATTCCAATACCTTTTTTTTTTTCCTTTAGCCATTAAGATGCCAATTGCATGACCCAGTTTTGGCCCATCTTAAGCTGCGGAACAGAGTCCTCACAACTTTCTCAAGAATATTCAGGTGTGAAGTGGAGTTCACTGGCATCTCAGTGACTGGAGGTTTCATGGGTCCTGTGGCTGCAAAACAAGCACAAATTCACCCCCTTTACCACCATGCTTGACAGTTGGTATGAGGTGTTTATGATGATATGCTGTTTGGTTTTCACCAAACGTAGCACTGTGTATGGTAGTGATGTGCAAATGAACCAGTATTGAACCACTTGATCAGTTGTCTCAAAGATGGGTTCATTCATTCAAAGCTTTGTTTCAGTGACATCTAGTGGTGAAATAGGAGACAGCAAAACAATGTCTTATGTGATGAGTGTAAATAGGGTTTGTGTGAATGATGTAAATACATTTTTGTAAAGATTGAGTGATTGGTCAGTTGGTTGATTTTATAAACTTGGAGAAGGCCTACTTGGGGAAACGGATGTGCTAAGATGGTAGGGTGTGCTTGTGTAATTAGGGCAGGATGTGATTATGTAAGTGGGTCAGAGATTCAAAGATTTTTGAGAAACAATATTTTTCGCATTACAAAGCATCTTGCACTATGAAGTAGTACCGACTGGTTTGATCCAGTCACATGATTCACTCAGGGGAAGGAAGCAGTTTCTTCTTCGGATGTCATTGGTCATGTGTGTTTTTCTGCACCAAAGCAAGCTTCGAAGCAGTGGTTCAAGGAAAATGTTGCTTTGAGTTTGTATCGGAGCATCGGTGTCAGACGGCCATCACTAATGTATGGTGACCAAACGGCTTCAGTTTGGTCTCATCAGTCCAAAGGTATTGTTCAAGAATTTTAGTGGTTTGTTCAAATGCAATTTTGAAAATCTAAGTCATACTGACATATTCCTTTTGGAGAAAAGGGACTTTTCCCTAGCCACCCTTTTTTTTGAAAGCCATACTTGTTCAGTCTTTTAAAATTGTGCTATCATGAACATCAAGGTGTAATGTCTTTACAGAGGCCTGTAGGTCACATGATGTAACTTACATTTTTATATCTCTGCCCATTAAATGATCTGACTTTGGACTGAATTTGCTGAGAAAGCTCGCCATTTGTCTTTTTCACTGTAGAACAGTGAATCTCAAATTGTTTGGAGATGGCCATATAACCCTTCCCAAATTGATGGGCAGTGGTCATGGTGGATGGTCTTTTTTTTCTCTGTGTGATGTAGAGATGCACCTCAGTGCCCCAGAACACCAAACTGCTAAAAGCTCTGCTTTTATAGAGGTAGTCATACTTCCTAATGAATTCTGTGTTCGATTAGCAACACCTGGGTGCTGAATACTCTTTGACTGTGGAAGTAGAATGGGTATATTTTTATTTTCCCATCTGGTTTCTGAACATTGGTTTAAATTTGGGAAATGATAATCACATATTGAAACCTGTTTTCTTGTCATCTGAGTTTTTTTTTTAATAGGAGTTGGTGAGGTCCACACAATTGTATTTAGGCCCTGATAAATGATCAGAAGAGAACTGGAATGTACACTTTCTTTTTACCATGGCTGTAACTAGTAACATCTCCTCTTTGGATCTGCTGTTGACTTTCAGTGTTGCAACTGTTGTTGTCTGCAGAAACATAAGGCAAACGTCGAACATATCTGGACTACATTTGTGCCTTCTTGTTTTCAACACCAAGTTCAGTAGTGTTTAGGCTGCTCGGACACATTTTCTTGTAGTGCAGATTCTTTTTAAGCAAGTAGGTTTGTTATTCTGTGTAAGATGGAGGCTAGCTAAAGTATCAGAATACCTAAAGTATCAGAATACCGTTGCTGCCAAGTTCAGCATGCTGTATATAGCATGGATGTACAGGGAGTGCTCTGCAAGTGGATAAACTGTTTGCCCCCTCAGTCCAGGGGAATATCAAAAAATGTGGGAAAGCCTATCGGTGTGATTAATGATCCAGCTGATTCATTTTGAATATTTACGGTCTTCAGCCAGTGCTGCTGATGCAGGAAGAGAGATGAGGGAGAGCAACATGCTGCTGCTGTGGGAGAGCCAGCAAGTGCAGGAGGGACAGGTGGTATGAACAGCACATATGTAGCCTACTACAGTATTATGGGGAACACTGATGCAGTGGCTTTTTTTTCTAAAAATGAAGTAGTCTTTGTTATTCAGGAATAAAAGTAGTGGTGCAGTACAAGGTAGAAGTGGTACTAATCTCACATAAGGTGAGAAGTGTATTCACTAACTTCAAGCTTTTGATTACCATTATTTTCTCATCCGTGTTTGTTTCAAATGAAAATTTTAACCTAGACTTTATATATTACAAAACACACCATAGGACTATCCATGCTTTGTATAGATAATACACAATGTTTAATTCTCGTTTTGCCCCCAGCCTACCTGTCCTGTTTGTGGCAACTATTCAACAGATGTGTTGCTTTTCTTTTGTCCTCTATCCACTCAGCCCATCTGGTTGAGGCACAAGGTCGCTCACCGCATTCTTTTCTTTTTGTTGAATACTTCAGGTCCAGAACTCAGAGCTTCACAACCAAGTGAAGATGATAACCCAAACCGTCATGGGCTCACACTAGAGATCAACAATGTGCAGCAGCTGTTGACCTCTGGACAACATTTAGGATGGTAAGAAATGATTCAGAACACAAACATTCTTATTGTTGTGGATAGTTTCTCAAAGTTAAATTGAAGATTCCTCAAGTCTAGGGCCTTTTATGACAGTTGTGCTTGGCATTTGCAGATTAAAGTACTGTTAAAAATGTAAAATGTGCAATGTGTTGAAAGAAGGCAAACGGTAAATGGGAGTTAAAATGTTCTGTTTCCTTGGCTCGATAGTGATGAACCTGTCTGACCAGCAGAGGGCTTTTTCTTTGGACTGGCCACTGGTAAATGAAATGACAGCAACTTGTACAACAGGAATCCTGAGGACATACAGTACACTGAGACAGGCAAGTTTCTATTTTGACTGTTTATTAACAAATAAGGCTTAAACTGTTTTTTCTTTTGCAGCCACTCCCATCACAGCTCAGTTGCCGTCATGGGAAGATGAGAAATCTCTGCCTTGACAACTTCAGATTTGAACCTACCAGTAGAGTACCCCGCTGCTTGAGTTGCAACTCGAGCTGTGTGGCTGGAGGAGTCCAGGCACTTGCGATGGAAACACATAGCATGTGGGGTACGCTGCCTTGACAACTTCAGTTCTGGTCCCCCGTTTAGGCCCCACACTTCATGTCTTCTGTCACTGTGGACAGCTGTCAAC
The DNA here is from genome assembly GCF_001952655.1 of Monopterus albus. Classification (NCBI taxonomy): domain Eukaryota; kingdom Metazoa; phylum Chordata; class Actinopteri; order Synbranchiformes; family Synbranchidae; genus Monopterus; species Monopterus albus. Next base: position 1,200,642 of record NW_018127888.1, on the reverse strand, counting down.
AGATTGACATGTTGCAAATATTCATTTGTTTAAAAAGTACTTAACATGATCAGGCTTTGCCAACTTGTAATAAAGTTTTTGCAACTTCAAATGTCTGTTCTGCTGTTGAACATTTTTGGGGTTGGGTCTTCACTGGCCACAGCAGAGAGAGCAGTTCTACAACCTGAAAATAAATAGAAGTGTGAAGAGCTTTGAAATTAAAAGAGCCTAATACTAACATTACTTTGTACACTCAGCTGCACCTTGACAAATTGTATGAAATTCAAATGCAGCACTTACCAAGCTAATTTGCTTTTTCTTGAAAACCCCCCACACTAGCAGGCCTTCTTCCTCAGGGGATGTGGAGGCCATCATAATAGATGTGACGCATTCCAAATATCACATCACACAGTTGCTCTATCCTGAATACAAAATAGTTAAGGTTGTTCCTTAAAAAAAAAAAACTGTAAAGGGGGAGGACATTCTACTAAAGCAAGCAACCCTTATTATGAAAGCAGGAAGAACTGCTCACTATTACCTTGGGTTGGACACTTTTCCTCCTGAGATGAAGCTTCTCTTCCACAGCCTTGCATGTCCACATTCTCAGCTCCTCTCACTCTTGGATGTGCATTAAAAAAAAGCATTGTTTCAGTATCATACATTCTTACAAGTTCTATATAGTAAAATGTTTTACATTGCCCTTAAAATGATTGGAAACCCACAGGCACCTGAAATGCAGGAATG
>NW_018127888.1:1163020-1199908 GCF_001952655.1 Monopterus albus | reverse complement strand
TATTACTATAAGATAGGAGACATGATGCAACAACTCTGGTGTAGTCTTTAGTGCATCAAAGTTGCTTAATCAGATTAAAAGTTCTATTTATTCCAATATTTATATCAAAAAGGCATGTTTCTTTGCAGCTTTAAGAACTTCAGAGCAGTAGATGCCTTATGATTGACTGCTTGGAGAAACAAATTCTATAAATTTAGAGTTAACAGGCTACTGAAAGTTGCTTACAAGTTCTGTGTGTTTTAGATGATTGTAAAGAAATTCTGGGTTGCACAAACATTTGTGGAAAATCCATGAATTTCCAATAAAACATCTGTACAGTTAAAAGATACAGCTGTGTTTACCTTGCCATCTATCAAGTTTATCCACAGTAAGTTAAAAAATCCATTTGCCAGCTATACTGTCCAATTATTAACCTATTGTGATTCACTTTAACTTCAGTGTAATGAAGGTCAATCATTATGGAGTTATGAACATGTTAGCCATAAATATTACATAGGCAACATTTTTTATATGGGCTTGGTGAACTTTGGGTTTAAGGCACAACAACAAACTGTTATACACATCTAAAAATTTAACACTTGTGAAATGAGTTTGTCAAGAAAAAAAACTGAGTTTGACCTGAACTTTTCAGTGGTAGAACAATAACTACTCTCTCACTTGAACCACCACACCCTTAGATTCTGTTTCTCACCTGATTGACATGTAATTGATGCCGATGTGTAGGACTGACAGGGAGCCTGAAACGCAGTTGTGCCTTCTCAGCACACAGTATGTGGAATCCCATACTCTCTTCAATGCATTCTGTGGCCTATTGGAAGATGCTGGAAAGAAAAACAAAGCATTATATTCTTATAAAGTCCTAGATATTACAATTTCTCTGATCATAGTAAAACAAACCTATTTCATAAAATTCATCATGAATGAAGGAAAACGCAACATCCCTTACTAACTAAATGCAAATTTTACACAAGATTTACTGAAGGAGCATTGCATTCTTAATTCCAGCTTCTCTATATACGATGCCATTCAGGATAAATGGGGATTTTAATGACAATTACTTTATTGAATTGGTTCATATTTCTATTTTTTTTTTTTTTGCACATCTGAACCTATCCACAGATCACCTGGTCTTTCTGTACTTTTCCTTCATATATTAATGTAATAATGGGACAGACAAACTTGGTTTCAAAAAGGCAGCAGATACATTTGTTCAAGGACTGAAATTAAGTACAACTGAGGCATCAGTACTTTAACTTTCTTTTCACTGTCTGCTACTTCATATAAACACCTTTTTACTCCACTACATTTATTTGCTAAGTTTTCAGAATCCGATGAAAAAAGAAATTACACTACAAGCCTAATCATAAGACTTAGAGAGAGAAGTGTTACCCAACCTTTTTGAGCCACGGCACATATTTTACATTAGAAAAATCACAAGCCACACCACCAAACAAAAATGTCACAAAAAGCATATTCATTGAAATATAATGAAAATCTAGCCTCAATTTACTTCGCTATTACCTGCGGCGTTGTCTCACTCACAGCACAACTATGTACTTTAGTATTTAGCGCGATACCGCCCTCTAGTGGAAGAGCATGTAATTGTTCTGGCTGTCACTACACGCCGCTCGCTTAGAGTACCAATCAGGTGAAATTGGAAAATCTTCCACGGCACATTTATGTGCCGCAGCAAAGTGGTTGGGAAACACTGGTATACAGTATTATTTTCTAATGTAATCCACACTAAACTTGGCTAAACGACGAGTCTTTGTGATCTGCGTGTACACCATCCCGTGGAATACTCTACATCGCCACCAATGCAACACTGCTGAAACTACTGGTTTTACTGGACAAGTAAAAGCTACTGTCCTAACCTTAATCATCGTTAGTTGGTGAGCGCTGATATTGACGCTGCTTTTTAAAAAATATTTTAACCGGGACCGGAAAAAGCAACGACCAGCACCGGCTAAAAACTGTACGCTGCTAAACTGCCCGAATAATTTATACATCGGTTTGCTAACAAGACTTATAACGCCTCAATACATAAATCACGTGGGTGACGTCCCTTTTTTTTTAAGTCAATTTCCATCTAGAACTTAGCTAACATTAGATATATTGGTTAATTTAAATGCAAATTACATTTACCTCAATTAGCCTACCGTGGTAAGGTATCTTACATTAATGGAGCAGGTAAAACTAGAGGAGCTCCTTCATATACCAGACTGCGCATCCAATAGGGGATAACGTACAAGTGAAATTATTTTCCTAGATTAAGCAGGTTTAAATTTTTAGCCTGATAGTGAACACGCTCAAACAAAGCAAAAGTGTAACAGGCGGCTACCTACACTTGAAAGGTTTCTTGCTAGCATAGGTTGACTAACGTGCTACATTACCTAGTATACACGTAAACATTTGGAGCGAAGTATTTGCGCACCGCATACGTACAGAACGCAGAACATTAAATATTTATATTTCTATTTTCTTTACAATTTCTTAATGCTACCCACCTGCATAACAGATCACGCGCCATCATCCATCTTGAAATCCCAAACTTTCCACACCTGCAGCAGAGACCAACTACATAAATTAAGACTGTAAAGAATTTTCAAACTTTTCGACAAGGCCCCTCAGCTCCTACAGTCTATACTAACAAGCATTTTACTCCATAATCACATTACAGCTTCTCAAAAAAAGAACAGACCTGCTAGAAACCCATACCACATGTCAGTTACCAAATTCAAGCAAACGGCCTATTCATTCACAGCACCTGTCTTAAGAAGGAAATCCTCGCCTAGTGATGAGCACGTGAGACCCAGCTGCCTTCTGATTGGACAATTTGACTCTGCCCTGTGATTGGATTGTCATTGTCCAATCCGATTCAGGTGTGAAAACAGAATTCGTACCATTCACAATTCGTAGCCTGCTTGTAACTTGAGTTGTATGTGCAATTTGCTGCCTTTCTGTGACAGCACAGTACACACAGTGTCTTTGTGTAGCATAATTAGTTTACAGATTTTATTGATAGTTTCCAAAATGTTTTTTACAAGTACAAACCTTTTCTACACATGCTCAAAATGTTTTTACTAGCTGAAAGTCTCTGTGACCATGTATTAAGCCCACACAGTTCCCACTGCAGTAAGTTAAACAGTGATGTGATATTAAAGCCTGTGTCATATGTCATTACTGTGCTGATAATACTTGTACCATAAGTAAAACTGAAACACTCCCTTAGTGACAAACTATATCTGTGTGTGACTTTCTGAGGTAATAAATGTCTTCCAGAGCGAAAATAACAATACATATATTATTTTATTTGCATGTTACATGGTGATAAACACAACAGTACCATTAAGATTCAGTGTGTTCAAAGCTATCTCCCAAAAAGGTTACTTGCCCCAACATATCAAGTCACATTCAAATACAGAACATTAAATTCAAACAACTTTATTCTGTGTTGACATTTTCTCATATACCTTTACTACATATACTTTTTTTAGAAACTGAATGCTTTTACATCAGAGGTCTTATGCCATAATACAGTAAAAAAAAAATCAAAAAAGGGACATTGCTTTGTCATAATCCATGACTGAATCTTAATTTCCCATGACAAAGGTAAGGGAAGCAAAAAGTGATAGTTAACATTTGCTGTTTAAAATTTTAAGTGTGGTGTTGTATAAACATGATTTTATGGATTTGCGGACTTTACAACATTCTACTGTAGAAATATCATACTGTATATACACACAGAGGAGGAAAAGAACAAAAAAAGACAACTTGAAATGGGGTTACCACTGTAACCATAGCTCAATAGAAAGTAGAAAGTTAGCTGTTTGGCCAACTCACTGTGTAATTCATGCCTCATGAATGTAACCTTTTCGGGTAGCTTAATAGTAATAAACTGAATCAGATGAATACACAAGCACACATACATAAGCCAGTTTTGTACAGTGATGCGATGGTGATGTTTTGAGGCAATGCTCAATAATAAACTAGAAAGCTTTATCTACAGTCTTCAGTAGATATTCAGGCCTGTCTACAAGGGGTTGGTGCTGTGTCCATAGCTGGCTGTTGGTCTCTATGAGCAATGGAAAGACTGTTTTTTCTGCTTTATGGAAAAGACAGAGCTACATGGCTTCTACATCAGTGGTCTTAGTACATTAGTCAGTGCTTGTTGGCTGGTTTTAACCTGCATGGACACATCTAGACATCCACAGTGGCAAGGTTTGCCTTATGAAAATCACCTTAATTGAACAAGTATGAATTGTTTAAACAATGGCAGTCAATTTATTATCTAGCCACTTTACTATCCACTCCCTCAAGCCATTTTCCTACCCATCATGAATCCTAAGCAGGTTAAAATAAATGCTGAGCACAATTTAGAAGTATCTGACCCTGCTTTGATAGTCTGTCGGGGTCTCCTCTGACAAAAAACAAAACAACAACAATAAAAGAACACATTTTAGTTTATCTGCATCTGCTCAAAGCTAGCATTGCTCTGCCCTGAGTTTTTTGTTTTTTTAAATTTATTTTTAATGTGGCACACACTGAGACAGACAGACCTCCTGGAGTAGACATAGCACAGACCACTCTCATGCCAGCTGATCATGAACTACAGTATGTCACCACAGCTTTCATGTTATACACTTGTTTTTACAGTAAGACAAACTAACATCCTCGAGTATGAGCTAGCCAGAGGCTAAAAAGCAGTAGAGAGAGAGAGAGCCAGCAGAAATTCCAATGTAGAAAAAATCAAACTCAAACTACAGGAGTCACAGGGGTCAAATGAAGGTGGATATACCAGAGTTAAAAAATAATTAAAGAATGAATGAATTAAAAGCATGTTTAAGAAGGTGAAGCATCAAAACAAGCAGCTTTCTTATCACTTCTCAGGAATCTGAACGTAAGCTATTGTTTGTTATGATAAAATGTATTAAATGCTTCATTTTGACAAAAACCATGGCCAGTCTCTCTACAGTTTTACCCACATGATAATTAAACTGGATCAGATAGCATCGCCGACACTACAATGTCACACAGCCACGGCCTCAGAAGCATTTATAAGAAAAACACCGGGAACAAATTTTTTAATGTATGATAACAAGGAATACATTAATTTGATGTGAGTTACAGTACAGATTTGCATGTGATTTACAGTACTAGTACTATCTCACCTTGGTTATTAGAATAGTGGCGACATGAACACACATCTGGTCAAGGAGCTGAGCTGGGCACTGGAGTCCTCAAGTTAGTCGCCTTACAGCAAGTCAAAATAAATGCCAAAAAAGGAAGCTAATACTGTGAGTAAGCAGTTCTCATCACAAAACTAACGATGATTGAGCTGTTTCCCGAAAGAACTGCACTGTCTGAAAGATCTTGTAGGTTTTACAAAATATTGATAGATGCAATATTCATGTTTTCATAAAGAAAAGAAATAAATTTAGTGATCAAGAAACTTGCTATAAAACATGTAACATAATGGTATTATTTTATTAAAGAGGGCCATGAGCACAGTGACCTTTAAGGCCATTTGGCAGAATAAGCATTCAGTATTAATTTGTTCACATATTGTATTCCTGGAACATGGAAGAGCATTACAAGCTGAGTATAATATTCCATTCCCTATTACATCATGTAAACCAACCCTTGTATCATCTCAAGAATACATACAATAATAACTGCACAAACTATGTTCTTGTTACACTAGACCGTGTTTTTAAAACATCATTCTCTAATGGGCTTCAATGTACATGATAGAGCAGAGTTGCCATTTCAAAAGATCTACAAGTTATTCATCCTCAGCAAGTTGCTATCCTATTCAGAGACATGGACAGATTAAAATTTGCCTGTTAATATACTTATAAGGATATTGGACAACTAAAATGAATGAGATAAAGACAGAAAAATAACCTCAATATCAATATATTATGGATTTCTCTGTATCATTTCATATTAAAACACACATACTTCTTTGAAAGAGAAAAACTAAAAAGTAAGTCATTCACTGGTGTCATACATTTTTATCCCAATTCCAGCAGTATAGGACAATGACTCTAAAACTCATAAACTAAAAGCAAACTAGGTAAATGTGGTGCAGCCTGCTGTGGAACACTGACAAACTGCACAGTATGGTTGGTGGCTGTCAAACAAGCAACATACACTGCAACAATTTCCTCGGCTCCATGTCGATACAGTGGCAGAACAAGTTGTCTTATCATAGAGAAATACAAAATTTACTATGTACAGTACACATCATCATAACCTACTGCGTTTCTTTAAGTAAGAGTCCTGCCGCAAAGAAAAGAGGAATTCTTTTGGAATAAAGGCGAGTGGTTGCAAAGCCACTGAATGAGGATGTAGATATCCATCACCACATAAACTAATTCCCCCAGTTTATACTCTGCATGGTTTAAGTCAGTAGGATCAGGTCGATTCTGCTCACTGCATCCTCGATTTTTGGGCCTGATGGTAAAAACCCAAGTGACTACTGCATGTAGAAACAATATGTGTGATTGAAGAGACACCGGACTAGCGCTATATGTTTCAGTCTAGTAGCATCAAATTGTGGTTGTACAGACTTTAATATCAAGCTCTAATCTCATTACAGAATGAGCTGCAGTATTTTCCCTTTGATTCCTGTACTGTGTGTTAGTTTAAAATTTATATGTATACAGTATTTGGCAGATAGTTTGCAGGTTGCTCATTAATGCAATGGTTAAACACTTAGTTAAAACTACACTTTAACATAATGCCTTTATGGGAGTAAGAATAAAAAATACACCTTACTGTATGTCCTCAGTACCAATTGTTGGCATCCCTGTGAATGGGTTGCTTTAATTTCCATGAAGACAGAGATACAACAAATCCCAAATTGGATCCAGACCCCAAAGACTAGATATAGCAGAAAAAAGAGCACTGTTTGCTTGTTCTGTCATTCTTTTCACTTTTTTGTTCCTATAACATTTTACTCATAACCCCTCGCTATTCGTAATATCTGTAAGCATTGTTCGAGAGCACATAAGGTTTATGATGCAAACAGTCTGTGGGGGTAAAGTTGGTAATAAGGTAGCAATAAGGATGTTGGTGACTTGGAGAGAAGGAGAAGTAAAAGGAAGGAAGGCTAGGAGGGGTAGAGGAGGAAGAGGAGAACAGTGGTATTAACACTTGAAGACAAGGCAGGCGAAGGATGCCAGCAGGAGCCACAGTGATTGAGATACACAGGCGGAGCCGTTGGTATCTCGACCTGTCCCGGGTCCTAGAAAAACAGAGCAAGAGTTTTCATGTCACTACCGGGGAGCTTATTCAGACAAACCCACCACCTTGAAAATTACTGCTGTGATTTTGATTTTAACATGAAAAAGGATGACACATATTTGCATATCCACCATTTTGAGTGTCTTGTTCACTGACCCAGAAAATATAACAACCAATTTGCTTGATAGAATAGTAATACCACTAACATATTAAACATTCTGGTGTTATAAATTGTATACATATTTATTTCCACTTCCTCTGAGTCAGTAAATACATAAAATGTTAAGTGTCATGCTTAAATGACTGAGTTGTAGCCTGTTCAAAGAAGTGAGTGACTACAGGCCTAGGGAAGTGTTTGGAGATATCTGATGGCCATGTTGTGCTACTGATTCCGGTGCTGCTCTGAAGCTCAAACCCAATTCATCTTTCAGAGAGCAATGAGTTGATTTAAACGGTGGAAATGTGCACTGCAACTTAAAATAAATACGCAGTTGAAGAAATACATTTTCAACAAATTGATAGTATGTTAACCAAAATACAGCCAAATACAAAAACACGCTGAGAAAACAGGAACGCTGCCCAAAACACAATCAAATATAGAAATATTATGAGCTGTATGTATATGGTGGAAAACTATGGAAGCTTATCCAAGACAGGTTATTTGATGTTATGGTTTGTGGCTCCTGAAGATACTCAAATCAACTGGTAGAGATGTTTAGGTGAACCTCAGAGGCCATATCAGATATTTTACAATCACAATGTGTCAAATGACAGTGTGAAAACAATGTGACAGTGTGAAAACTCATACTGATACACCTATCACTATGATGAATCACGTGAATTTGCTGCTCTGCTTGTCTGTACAACACTCACACTCAGTGTGTAGCTGACTGTGTTGTTGGCTATGTTCAGGCAGAGAGATACCTGGCTGAGGGTAGGATTAAGGTTAGGTTGAGCTTAGGGCAAGAGGAAATACATATTGATGAGGAAACTGACTTCAGTAGAACACTAGTCAGTAAATGTACTGTTTTGGTTCACATTTATTGCTCTTATAACATTGTTTTCAGCTGAAGCAGGAAGCTGTTTTCAGCAAAACAACTCCAAAATTGAACTGTAAACTACTTTCAGCATCAAACAGACACAGTTACAGTAACTGTCTGATGAACAGCAGCTAAAGAGTCAGACGTTTCTCTCAACATCTTCTCTTCTTGGTGGATAGTACAGTGGAAATCAAAAACAGACCCAAAAGGAATCTGAATATATTGCCTTGTGGCCAGAGGTGCAATTCCAAATGAAAGCTACTGTTGCTTAATAAATGCTGCATATACACAATTGTTAATAACTTTCTATATCAACCTAAAAGGTGATGATACTGTATGTCAGTGCTGTGCTCACATCTTGTTTCTGCTGCCCCATAGTGGGCACACAAAACCACTGCAGGTTTAATTTAATCTTTCCAAAAGCTTTTAAGTGTTGGCAGAGGCAGTACAACACCTTTTCCATCTGCATTTATCTGTTCATGTTAAATATACGGTCATTAGTCTATTGTTTATGATGCTGCTGTTTGTATGCCAAATTGAGATGCAGTGGAAACCACGTCCAGCTGGCTAAAACCAGCTCAGCTTTTGGAGTGCACTCATGGAAAACACTTTCTGTAAAATTAATGATTGGGGTGGGGCCAGGAGTGCAAAATGCTTCAAAACTCGATCCCACAGAATAATTTCAGAGGGTTTCTATAGCAATACCACAGAGATTCAAGAAGCATTTTGCATTTTGTGATTCAGTAAAACAACAACAAAACTTTGTTGGATTTCTGAATGATATAAAAATCTATATTTTAATTTTCTATATTTCTGATAGAAAAATTATTGAAATAGAACTGCTTAATGTGAAAGAGGGCAGTCAATGCCAAAATCCAGGAGAATCATCACTGAGCTCTGCAGCTCTAAACATAAATACTCATTATGAGCATACAACAGCTCTGATAAGTCCCCTTTATGCTAACTGGTCAAAAGTGGCAGATGAAGTTACTAAGCTGCTGCTAGATATTCAAATACACATATGTGAGTCGGAATATTAGAGCTGTAGTGAGCTACACTGATGGAAACAAAAAATCCATTCATCCATCTACTGTATCTTATACACATGATTGTATTTGTCAATGTGCTAAAAACTTTTTTGTCTGCCTTGTAGGAATCAAAAATCAATTATGCAACAAGAATTTCCATAAACACTGCAAACAATAACAAGCTGATGGTTATGACACTAAAAATCGTATTCAAAAATTACTGCCTTCGATTTTTTTTTTTACTATTGACTATTATGACTCATTTGATCAAACCCACAAGTCTGTTAGAAGCTATTATGGAGTCAAAAAGACCCTCTTGTAGTTATTTATGTTTCTGGCCATTCTGGTATTATTTTGAATTGGAAATTACACTGTGTTAACAAAGTTACAAGCAAAGAAAAGCTTCAGTTTCACCTATTTTCCACCGAGCTGAATGGAGAGTTATTGCAACTATGATGATAAACACCCATTTCTCTACACTCTTCTGCCTTCTGGTGTCACATTTGATCATCTGAGAACATACAGTATTTAGCAAGTAACATAGCCCCTTGAGTTTACTTAAAACACCTGTACCTTACTTCACCCACAGATCAGGTGTCACCTTCCCTCTTAATCCATGTCCGTGGATTTTCACGAGGACTTGGTTAAATTACTCTCATGCAGAGCTCAGTACAGTATTAGTCATATGATTAAAAATTACTGCACAAAAGGTTTTACTTTTCATGACAGATTCAAATTGTTCAGCTCTTACAGTGAACTGCAGTTTCCTCCCTGCTGATTTTAAATTACTGAATGGGAAATTAGGTTAACAGAATTAACACTTCAAAGTCATCTCACCTTGAAACTCACAATGATTTGAAAGGTGGATTGTTCAAATGTAGCACAGATGTAATACTATAACCTTTCCGTGCCATTTAAAATACTTCCACTGTGATTCTGTGTATTTGTAACCAAACAATAATAAACTGTGAACTGAAGCAACTCACTATAGAGGAAGAGGCTGGCATTCTGGATGCCCAGTCGATTTGAGGCCACACAGGTGTAGTTTCCATAATCCTCTTCGGTGACATTGGCAATCATGAGAAGAGTGGTACTGCCATGAATTTGGATATTGATTCCCTGGGCATTGGACAACCTGCAGAGGAGAAACTGAGATCATTTAAAGTAATTTGCAAAGTAATAAAAATTAGCGCCCTTTATGCCAGAAGAGAATAAGTGACATTTTGGGCAAAACAAATAAATAAAATAAAATAAATGCCCTTTCTGTGAGGATAAGTAAGGAACTTCACCAGAGCTTAATTAACTAACAAAATATCCTTTTTTGAACCACAAAAAATGGACTTTTGAATTTTTCTGTAAAATTAGTCACTTATTGCCTATAAATAGGCTTAATCAACCTAGTGTTCAAACTATAACATGGCTTTCAGGGGACCTCACTTTTCCCCACTTTTTCATGGTTAGACTAAATGATTTAGCTTTTAAAATCCTTATTCCTATTGATAAGATTATGAATAATAAGAATAAAAAAACAGATGTAAAGCAACCAGTGGTGTGCGTATTTCAGCACCATGGAGGCAAGCAGGACAAATGAGGAGAGAGATGGGGAGAGACCATTTTACTATGTACACCTTTCCTGAGTGTTATGGTTCATACATTGGTTACCTTTTTTATTTTCTGTTTTACAAATATGACAAGGAAAACCAAGTCCTTGCATGTGCCACAAAGAGAGGACTGACTGTGACATTTAAAATTTAAGCTACCTTGTTTTCCTATGCACAAAGCGACTTCTCGCTACACGTGGAAGGCTGACACTGACGTACTATAAAAGACATCAATACTGTTTGTTAACAAAAATCAGCATACCTTCATACAATCCATACAATCTCAAAAATGGACAAAACAACAATTTAAGAGACCTGTTTTTACAGTACAAAAGCAAAGGTCTTCAGAGGCATTCATTATGTTTCATACCAAGTTACACTTTTGTACTGGCAATCACTTTGGAACAACAGGGGTCAGTGTCATGTCAATGAACTTTCTCAGTGTAGGCGTTGTGATTTTTAAGAGGGGAGATAAGCCTTTCTCACTTTGGACCATTTCTGTATTAGCAGTTTGACGCAACAAGCAGCAACCTTTGAATTATGTGGGTGAGAAAAGAAAACATGATGCAGTTTTCAATGTGACTGTCCAAGCTGCACAGCACTGTTTTCATTTAGGTCTGCAGAAATGTAAGAACTAGTAAACATGTCAAAACACAAATTAAACATTGCTTAGGAAATTGTTCTGTAGCAATATTTACTGTACAACCTGTACATTTCTTTTGCTGTAGTTTAACTATTCAAATGTTGTTTTCCTCATTTATCTTGACAGATTAGTGTCCTGTCTTTTGTTTCTTGCCTTCAGACAATTAGTATTCTGCCAAAGCCCTAGCCTGGACCTCTGGGAGCTTTAATGACCTCCCAGTGTCTGACAATCAATTATGCCAAACCTGAACCCCTTTCACTGCAAATTAATCAATACAGTTTGCTGACTCAGACTGTGTACCTTGCTGATGAACAGTTCCTTACAGCATCACAACCAAATGAACCTCTTTTAATAACACAGCACATAGACTGGCTGGCTTCTGCTTGTTCCAGGTTGACTGAGTCCATTTGTATCATGAATGAGGTGAAGTTCATTTAAGGTGCCTCAACTTAATCCTGCTTAAGGCTGGATAATGTGGTAATCGGACTTTGAGTGGGAGAACGGGAAGTTTATGCTGACACATACTTGGCTGATAGAGAGTATTAACATAAAAAGGAAAACGCACATCATGGCACAGCATAATTTGGCTCGCTGGGGAGTGACAGACTTGATAAAGTGCTGAGGTCCTTCCCATAGGGAGGCTCTGTGAACAGTGGCAATGTGTGTGTTTGTGCCTGAAAGCGAGAAAGCCAGAGAGACCTAAGGAAGGGCAAGTGCCCCGGCAGTGTCCGCACTCCATCTAAAAGCAAACCACCCTCCAATGATAAAGCCAGCAGCAGATATATTCTCCAGTGTGTCCTACATAAGAAGTGGCTACACTATTAAAAGGCCTGCCTGTCCACAGAGCAAGCAGAGAGACCCAGATCATGAGCAGTACTACAGGGAGCTGAAAGCAAACAGCAATTTTTTACTACACACAGCACATGATTGTAATGCAGAAGCAGGGGAATAAAGTGACCTAAGCAGGTCAAAAGAGAGAACATTCTATTGTTTGCACAGTAAATGATTTACATTGGCTTAATTTGCAAAGAGACTGGGAGTACAACTGCCCAGCAGCAAAACAAAAGAGAACAGGAAGCTAAATGTCTATAGCCTCTGATGTGCATCATCTTTTCTTTTGACATGTATCAAGCTCCTGTTCATTTTAATTTTCAATATGTTGGTACACCCTGATCTGAAGCCCACGACTTCTCTTGCTTTTGACTTCAAGTTCATCCTTATACCTGCCTGTGCCTCTGCCAGCTTATTCATCTGGCATTACAGACTAGAATACGCTATCAGAGAGGCTGGCAGAATATGTGCATGTCTACCTTTCTTAAGGAAAGTTTTTAAGTGCTTTTCTCATTAGTGTACCATAGAGTACTTGAAGTCCTTTCTCACAGGCAGAGGGCACCAGTGCTCTACTGAGTATCTTTTGTGATTGTTTCTTGATGCACAGAACCAGTCTGCCACATTAAACCCTATACAGAAATGATTTGACCCCTCTATTTGGCTGAGGGCATACAGCGTGTGCACGCTGGCCTGCACTTGCAGGCCGGCAAAGATGAAAGACTAGAGCAAATCATCAAATGGACAGATTTGATTCTGTAGCGTGTGGGAGCATCTAAAGTAGGTTATCACTGCCAGAGAAAGTGACAGGCCTGTTATGATTCAAGGCCGATGATAAATGAAATCAAGTGGAGAGTCCTGCTGAGACTTGTAACCCAGAGATGATTGAAAACGGTCCAGCGGCTGTGACAGCCATGTACCAGCTGACAAAACAACAAATATATCTGTCTGTCACGTTACCTGACAGCCACTCTTTGGATATTCTCATCTTATAAACATGGACGGACTGATTTACTGCACAAAGCACAGCAAGGACAGCCTAATTCAAAATATGCTTTTGTTGATAGACTGAAGTACTGTAATAAATTAAGGAATTCATAAAATCTACTGCATAAAACTGGCCAATATTTTCCCTATGTTCAGTAAGATTTGTAGCTTCGCCTTTAGGATTAACATTAAAGAATCCTTTGATTTAGAGTATGAACCAAATTCCAGCATGTACTGTACATGTCAGTGAGAAGAAACAATATGAGCAGGGAGGGTCCTGACAGCCAGTTATCAGTTATGAACTACTTAAGATCATGATGGATAAGTTGGCTAACTGGGTCTCTAAATGCTAAAGAGATTTTCACATCCTGTTGAAGTCAGAGATGCTATGAAGTTACATGAATCTATGTTTCACAGCATAGGTTACTGTATGTTTGATCAGCTGAGGAGATGAATGTTTTCATGTGGATATTAAGACTGACAGAAGATGGACATGACAAATGAGATCTGCAGCCCAGTTTGTGTTCACCAGCTTGTGCCAGGTAGTTTAGAGTGTTTATTCCTTCAGTTTGGTTTGTTTGGGCAGGTGGGAGTAATGCTTTCTGAACTTGGCACTAAATAGCTAGACAACAAGTGTGCGTCTCATTACAATGATTCTGTTTGGCTTTTCCTTTTAATATGCTTTTGACGAGGTAGTAACATACTGCATATGAATCACAGCTGAGCTGACAAAGGCCCTCTGAGTCCCTGGTGAGTGAAGCTCCAGTGCTAAAAGCTGCTGATTCGGTCAGTGACATTGACGTTTCAGCATAGTCAGTCCACTTTGAAGTGGCCTGGGACCTGCCGCCTTAGACTCAACTTTCAGCACAACATTGTGCGTAGGCATCAAGTGTATATTTAACATTCTAAAACAAGTAAGGTGGAAACATTAAAATGAAAGCTAGAAACTGTTTTCAACCAGTTTGTGATACAGCTGATAAAATCTGCAAGCACAAGTTGTTGTTTCAGCTGGAAGGAAACATTCTGGATGAGATAAACAATGCACTGTTTCAAGGGGAGAATTCTGAGTGGCAAATGTGGCACTGTTATTGTCAGCTGCGTATGTGCCATGAGAAAATCGAAGGCTTGATAGCAACCATAAATAAATGCAGATTGCAGGTTTTCCACTGATAACCTCTGTGCTGATGAGGTGATTATGAAGGAAACAAGCACCGGAGCAAGACCCCAGATTAACAATGAGGTAAATAAGACACATAATACTCCAGTGCATTAGCTTTGATTCTTGGGGAAGGGGACAATAAAATTAACTAGCCAAGCAAGGATAAATGGTATTATTATGCTGCATTAACATCATCATCCAAGGAGAAAGTGCAATAACACTTTCCACTGGCACGGAGTGAAAGGGGGCCATGAACAAGCATATCGCCAAAATCCTCCAGGGGAGAAAACAACTGAGATACATGGAGACTGGAAACAACAGATAATGCAAAACTATTTCAACAACCATAAATCTTTCTTCTCAAGCACTGGTGTGATAGGCCTATTACTTTAGAGACCATATCTGTGATAACACTTTTGACACTCCCCCAGCCTTCAGTGAACTTTTACTGTTGTAGTTTGGGTGCGAGTGAAATTGCGGCTCATGACGCTCCGCATGTGCAGTGTCCTTATTATTAGCTTTTTCCATTCAAGCCCCTCCACTATTCTGATACTGACTCAGAGGGTGAGCTTGCTGCAGAACAGGGAATCTCTCGGGCTATTAAATGACAAGTGTTGAAATGAAGGGACGGGATTGTCACTGTCTTTGAATGTCATTACACTTCGATCCTTTTCAAGTGTTTTCCTCATTAATGCATGACACTTAAATTGATAGCTTTCCGATGAATATCTGTGTCTGGTCACACAATGTGCAAATCAGCTGGAGACAGTACAGTGCAAGAAGCCTGATTTCCATTTCAGTGGAATTACTTGTGTTATGAGAAAAGGGGTACTGAGATTTACAGTGATTACAGTTTATCTGTTGCATACAGGAAAATATCTGCTCCACTGTATAGTCTCCTTTTTTCTCTTTTTAAAAGAATATCACAGAATCTACAGATGTCTCACACAGTAATGTTCAATTAACAATGGAATCACAGCCTAGTGGCTGATTAAATGATTAGTCATTATCAAACTACACAGACAATGTCATCAAATTGTCATTGGGCTGTTATAACAGGGCCACTGTGGGGGCAGATTTGACAGAGAGATCAAATAGATCCATTATAACAACTGAGTAAAATGATATGGGGCATGTCTGGCACAGAGGATAACATGATGAAGCTGGTGCCACATATGGGAGATGAGGGGTAATCATCTCAGGAGAAAGCATGCACTGCAGAAAGCTTTTCCCAAAAAGGACTGTTAGTTGAAAAACCACAGGTAGAATGTCACGCTGTTGTATGAAGACAGCTCATGTTCACCACAGAGCTGTCTATACAGAACAGAGTTTAATATGATTTTTAATTTAAAAAGCATTATTGTGCCTTAATTGTACTCATAACAGTAAAGTCTCTTTGCAGCTGCCATGGTCATGTCTAAGTAAATTAAATGTAAGTCTCATTATTTTTCCTCAATTTGAGCAGTTATGGCAGCAGCATAAATCATCTTTGGTCCTTCCCTCAAGGCAAGTCAGGTCAAGTCATGTAAAGGGTAATTCTGCAGTTTTTAATTACATACATGTCATCAGCAGCACTTTATAGCTGTAATTAATTATCAGTCATCACAAATCAGTGTTTCAATATAGGCCCCACCAAAATAAATCAAAGAAACTATATTATCAGGTCAAGTGCTAACATGTTATAAAAACCCTCCCAGGCTGTTGGGATGCATGTACTATTACTGCATGTAGCAGGAGCAGGGATGTAGTAGGAGCTTTTCAAAGTGGATTTTCTTTATGAGTCTGCTGTTGCCAGTAATTTGACATGTAAGTAGGAGAAGGTTTTCCATCCTAAAAGCCTTATGGGAGATCATTCCAGTAACAAAGAGGTTTCAGAGCATGAGGGTGCCAGCCTTGGTAGATCAGTCTTACAGCTGATATGCCTGTTTGTGATTAAAGGGGCTAATGGCTTGAGCTTTATTTAATGGGTTGTTTGTATACGGCTTGAGTCCTTTAGCACAGTCTCTTACTGTAGCCCTTGATAGGACAAAAGCATAAAAATACGAGGACTGCACTTTCAACATCATATTGAATAAATGTGTTTTCACTGTAGCTATAAGATACAGATACGGTATACTAATGGGTGTCAAGTGTTTTTCATGGTCACTCAAGTGTCCTAGTGCAGACTGAGCTGTAATTTCTTTTTGAGGAAAGATCAGGTGAATGAAGCTTGGTAAAGATAGTGTAAATGTGTTAAGGTGTGTCAGCTTTTACCTTTTCTCATCTCTGTACCATTCAAACTCTGGTGTGGGCACAGCAGTGGCATCACACTGCAGCGTCCCCATGCGGCCCACAGGAGTCTCTGAGTTCTTGGGTTCCTTTATTGTTGGAGGGTCTGCAGAGTCACACAGTGTTGATATAATTCAGATCATAAAACCAAAATCAACTCTCATGTACAGTAAAATCAAGTCTTATGCTGCTACTCAGTGATCAAAGACCTAGAACCATCTCACATTGCACTTCTGCTTTCTGTCAGTTTTCTTTGTGAATTCTTTGATTTCCTTTTACTGAAAAGTGAATTGCTCCATTTGTGTTAAGTATGTTTGAACAGAATCATTGATATAAGGCTGCGACAGAAGTAAAACCACTGATTAAACCAAACAATTCAAATAATCTCAGACAAAGGAAGGAATACTCAAAAGGAACTGAGAGATTTGTTTATATGCTACATTTATATATTTCATTCCAGTGTTAAGCAAGGCCCATAAACCAATGTAAAACTGATTATATGGGGCTTGACTTAGGAATTAATCAGTACTAAAAGTTGTCATTAATAATTTCTACAAACATCACAATGGCAAGAAATATGTTGCAGTAGATTAATGCCCACCTTCCATTTGGGATTAAACCCTAAGAAATGGTTTCATACATAAATATTTATGATTTAATTCAGGTACTCAAACTTGGCTAAAGTGTTGTCTGGGCAAACAGCCATAAGTGATTTATTCAGATCAAAGCGAATTCTGTAACTACTCCTGGCGGAGTTGTTTGTGACGCCTCATGAGGTGTTCATCATTCTTGAACATCCAACGTATGCATGACTCTCGTCACATCTAACATGGACTCCTGAAAAGATGCAATTAGGTGATCTTGTTTTGAAATGTTAAGTGTCCCATAAAAGATGTGGTTCATGAGAATTACCATGGAAATGACAGTTGCAATCAAAATTACAGAGCTTTCTCTTTCTATCTGGATTCGTCTTAAGTACACTGAAGGGTGCTCCAAAACTTCCAAGATACAGCATTAACTCCTGTCTGCTTTTATATGCTGGGTATATCATATTGTGAAACTCGTAACATGAAACACGGTAAGAATATCGATTGGTGTTCAGTTCAGAAAGTAGCATGCGCCATTACTTACAATTGACAACCACATTGACATATTTGACATCTGGCGTTGCAACGTCATTACTGGCCTTGCATTCGTAACGACCCGCTTGGTTTCGCATGATGCCCATAATGTCCAGGTACTCTTCTCCATCCAGCGGCTCTGCTGTAGAGAGGCAAAGGAGTGATTGAGGGGGGCAAAAGGGAAAAGAACCAAAAAAATAAAAAAATAAGGGGAGAGAAAAAGGAAGTAAGACAAAGTCAAGGTCATTTATGTTTGAGTCTTTTAATTTAAGATTTTATTTTTCACAGTGACTCTGAACCAGAAAAAAGAGAAACTAACAATTATTATTATTATTTTGCTGATGAAGAACTCCTAAAGTTCTTAAAAAAAAAAACAGTTTGGGGAAACTGATGCCACTCTAATATTGGTCCAGTAGTTTTAAAGACATAGTAACAGCCAGTTAGCTTAGCTTAACATAATGACTGAAAACAGCTGGCCTGGCTTTGACCAAGGGCTAAAGCCCATCAACCAGTTCCTAGAGCGTGCTAATCATTACAAACACAAAGTGCAATAGCTGCAATTTGTGGATGATAGGTTCTGTTCTGAATTATTTCTTGGCTGGGTACTGTGATTTCCTGGCAAGCCACTGCTTTTAGCTAAGAAGCAGTCAATCGGGCCAGCAAAAAGCTGCATGTAGTAATAGGTACAAGTCTCAGATTTTCATATTCAGAAAAACATCTTTTCTGTTGTTGTTGTCCATATGACTTTTGGATGTTTTGTACTTTTGTTTTAATGTTTTAATCTTCTGCTGAATATCTTGCCAGTTTTATACTCCAGTGCTATAGAAACTAATATAACAAATATTTTAATCTGTACTTTTTACAGGTCAAGTAACAACTGACACATAAGAATTTCAAAGCGTTGGTATGATACACAAGTAAATCTGGCCTCCTCTGACACTACTGCCATTATTTTGCTGTCCATGTCAATTTGACTTTTCTGCCACTGGAAGTCAATGGAGGACAATGAAATACAATAATGGAAACAAAACAAAACAGCCATTCTAATCCAGAGTCACTGAAAGCTTCAAAGGACATAGATTTAGTATAAAATTCGGTATGCTTATGTTTAGATAAACACTGCTGCAATGTCATGTTTGATCATTCATATTGGTATCAGATGGATTTTTAAAGGTGTCACAAAGGCAAACATGTTTATAAGCTGCTCCCAATAGCCACATTTTAAAGCAAGGTGAAAAACCTGCTGTCACAGAGAGGGGGCAGATGCGAAATGCGGATAATGGCACACAATTTCGGTCTCTTCTTGAAACCCTTTATGCGGTTGCACATACAAAACAAAATAAATAAAAACAAACAAAAAACAAACATTTTCAGACACGGCTCCCAGATCCAATATGGGAAAAGATTTGGGGAAGGGTGGTTTTAGATGCTGTCTGACCATTTTACGAGCACTTCAGTCCAAGCATACTGACACCTTAAATTGCTCTGCCACTCATCTTTGATTACGGGGTGAATAAATTAGGCAGCAATTTGATCATCATGTTTCCCCACCCATATTCCACAATGGAAATTCACAGTCAGGTCAAGTTCAGACTGAATAACATAGATTGTCTCTTTAACTGAAAGCACATTTAATATTCAACAACTTGCTAACCTGACTTTAATTTGTTGTTTGTTTGAAAGCTTCAATTAACAAAGGAATAATACGTGCAAATGTCAGACTAAACATCTGAACTGAGAGCAAGAAAACAGAGACTCTCATACAGATGTCTCACTAATTGTTTAATGTGTAATTCAGCTAATTAGCCATGTAAAGAACACAGTGTCTTGGTGTCTCATTGAGAAAGTTCTGCTGTCTTATCAAAGCTCTGTGGGTGAGTCAGGAGCAGGAAAAGGTACTTTCTTTAATCTGCTGTCATGTTTATTGCACCTACTTTTTTTTTATCATCTGAAAATAGTACTGGTGTGAAGACCTTGTGGTATGATTATTTGTCATATGACAATTTACTGATTTTCTGGATGTGTGACATTCCAATGAATTCAACAGAAATGTGATGATTAATCATGTCTGTGATAATAACAGGTGTTTGCACACAATACAAAGATGTGTAGATTGTTCACTGGACTTGAACATCCATCCATTCATACATTTTAACCTACAATAATTGAACAAGGAATCATCTGCTTGACCCAGATGACCCAGAAAATGTATGTAATAACTACAACAATACTGAATGATACTTTCTTTAATCTAAGAAAATAGGAAATGATGAAATCTGGGCAGTGGAAATAAATTGCACAGATGCGATCTCTGTTGTGGTGGTGGGGGGACTGCAGTGTTTGTAACGACAGTAAATGTCAGTAGCCTCAGTTGTCGGCAAGTTCATGCTCATGTTCCGAGCGAAGGGCTGCAGGCTCTGTGAGACCGGAGCGCGGTGTGCGAGAAATGAACCGATAACTTCAGGGACTCTGATATGAGAGGTTAGTAGAAAAACAGCTGTTCTGCTTTGGTGAGTGCACATAAATGCTGTGTCATTTCATGCCATGAAGTGCACAGCAACACCAGGTAACAGCACCCCAAAAACATCAGTCTAACTTTTGAAGCCAAAATGCCAAATAACCACAAACCCTGGCCTGGCCCCAGTGAATGGAAAACCCCCCCACAAACTGATCAAAATGAAGTGCCTGATCGAGATGAAGGTCAGCTGATATGGTATTATTACATGTTGATTGAAAGATCAGTGGGATCACGATCAAAGTCTAAACCATATCACATTTAGCTCACTCTGGATGAACTGCTAGAGTAACACAAATGGAGAGGTATGATTGAAAATCTGTTGCCATGGAAATTTTGTTGAATGGCAATCTCTTGGATGGCTGGAAGAAGAGACAGAAAACCAGGTGACAGCAAAGATCAAAGAAGAGAGAAGAGAGGAGAGAATGTAAATGAGAGATGAGAGGAAACAGCTCAACTAGTTACTAAACCACTGCAATTATAGGCACGGTTATCTCACCTGGTGTATAGAGAGCATCTCAGTCATGAAGAATGAGTGGAACGTGATGTATTATATAAAGAAACAATACAACATTTCATGCATGTGTTCGTACCCTCTGGACTATACTATTTCTGTACACAAAGTGTGTGCTTCACATGTTATGAATTTATTAAAGACAGACTGGTTAATTTTGTCCAGAGGGATTAGAGTGCATGTACAATATATTATGTGTGAATGTGTATGCACACCAACACCTGTCACACATTTCTTCTCTCTGTTTCTTAATCAAACATTCACATTCATATACATACATGTATGCAGGTCAGAGTGGGAATCTCTGCAAAACAGCACAGTATTTGTTGCATGTCTTTTGATTTGGCCCAAGTGTTGTTCTCCAAATATTCTCTTTGGACACTTGGAGTGGAGGGCACAGAAGTTCAGTAGCCTTGAGCTACTCTAACTATAGAATTCACAATGAAGAAGACAGAGAATAGGTGGCAAAATGCACCGTCTATTTTCTACTCTGAGAGAACAGCATTAACTGGAATAGAAACTTGTGATCACAGAGAGTTGGATCACTGAACTGTGGTGTTTTGGCAGATGAAGCATAGCACTGTCAAAAATATAAACTTTATATATAATGCTTATACAAATATACTGTAAATGTTCTGCTGTGTGTTTGATCACCTGGATTGTAAGCGTCAAAATTATGGGTTGCATATGTAATCTTAGAATGAAACTACTGCGTGATTATCAGACACAATACTGTATACCCAGCCAACCGAGAGCTGAAAATAAATTACTATCACTGAGCTGCTTCAAAACAATTTCTTTCAGAAAGCATACTTGCAGAGGCTGATGAAAGGTAATACCACTGTTGTGGGAGTTTGAAATACTGTGGATATACTGTAAATCCTTGGAGTCAGTGGTCCATGAAAAAAAATCACTCTACTCCAAAAGGGATACTGTAAACGGAAACCATGTAATAATTGAGAATTACAGGAAACGCTAGCAGATAAATAAGTTATACAGTAAGCTGCATTACAGCTGCCTACAGTTCAGAAGTGATGGCCTAGATGAGGCCCCTCAGCCAGCTTGTCTCCCTATCCATTATCATTTGAAAGCTTATGAAAAATGTTTGAAAACTAGATGAAAAAGAAAAACTCTGTGACTGTCCAAAGTGCTGAGTAGTGACAGTAAATTAATTTCTGAATTCTGTTTTTGATAAGAAACTGAAATGTGTTCTTCAAACTCGCCTGTTACCCCGTCTTGGACAGCAAGCGCTTTTTGTTTTTCTGCCATACTCTAATTTGCTATGCAGCCTGGCACTAGCCTTTGGGATATGCAACAGCAAGCTTTTGGAAGTGAACTGGGAAGGGTTGTGGGGCCTGGAAGAAGCACATTTCTATAAACGCTTGCTGGGAATTGATTTGCATTGCAGTGGCAATTTTAAGTTTGTGTGGAAAAACTACAAGATCTCCATGTCAATTAAAGGACTGTAGGGGTGAGGGACGGCGGTGGGATGGGAGCACCATCACACATCCTGTAGGTCCATAGGTCCATAGGTCCACACATGCTCACCACCTCTCAAAGCAAGAAAGCAGAGCACAGAGGGGAGAGGGAGGGAGAGACAGAGGAGGGGAAGAGGTGACAGATGTGAATCACAAACCAACAACTTCAGCAGGCAACTTGATAGTGTTGATTTGCATATGCTCATGCATCATTCATCAGCATCACTTTACCACAGTGTGAAACATTACATTTATTTTGCAAATGCTAATTTATGTTAAGCAGCTAATTTGTGAAGCTTCAGAGCTGAGTAGCACAAAAGACCCTGCAACATTTATTTTCTTTTGTGTGCATGAGTGTGATAGTGCACAGCATGTGCTAGTGGTTGTACAGTATACCTGTTACTTCCCTCTGGACCTTCAACTCAGTGTGCATATTAGAAAATATGTGTTTTTGTGTTTTGACAGTTGCTTCATCTAAAACATCCATATGGCAGCTATTTTCCTGTCAGGACTTGGTGTGATTTAAATGATGGGTCAACACTTAATTGCCCAGTAACTATCCTCATCAACAGATTTGTCATGGTGGAGATAATGAAAAGATAAGTGAGTTCAGATGCTTTAGCTCACTTACTGAATTTCCTGACAGTGTGCTGCCAAAACACAAAAATAAAATGCATCAACAAAGCACAAAACTTTGAGACTTCAATTAACATTTTACTCAAAGTTCAAGTGCACGTGACATTGTTTTTAAATTAAATATTCTTTTGTGATAATAAAAAAGTCATCATACTCTTTTCTGTCCCTGGTGCTTTAGAAATGAATAAAGACACCAAAAATATCCTATGGGGATCCCTCTTGTTAATGTGCTGTGTTTTATTGCCTTAATTCTAGTGTTCTACTCTGCTTGCTGTATCTGAGAAGAAATCCTACATGAACGATATCTTTTCAGTAGTCTGAGGACAAAAGGAGAACTTCCACTTCTATTCACAAGCTATTTGCTGCCTCTGCTGCTGGCGGTGCAGGTGTTGGAGCCAAAAAGAAGCCGGCTGTTTATTTGCCGCTTCTTGAGCTGAAGAGATGATATGCACAGCGAAGCGGTGCGGCAGTCTGTTTTCCTGAACGCTGTCATTCCTCAATCTATCTCATTTTCTCACTCTCTCCTCTCTCTTTTGTCGACTCCTCACATATCTTTGTTGTTTTTAGGCACTTTCGGTGTGGTAACTCTCGATGTGACCGCTGCTTATATGGCGCCGGGTACTGTGTGGTTGTTTGTCTTATTAAAGTCAGAGGCTTTAAAATGAGATTAATTGTTGATAAAACAGAATAGGGTTTAGTGATTGAATTCCATGAAGGGGAGTTGAGTTGTCTGCTTTTTTTTTTTTACCCGCCAGATAAACGGATCAAGCCTATTGTTGTGGGAAGACTTCTCATTACTGTCTGGATAGATTCAATAGGCTTGTGTTTGCCATGAGAGAAGAGGCTTTGCTAAACAAGGATAGCAAGGTCAGGCACAGTGTACCATTGCGTACTCCTCTATCACGGCCCTCTCCCCTCTCCTTTCTATGTCATGCAAACGCAGACACCCATGCATGCATGGAAAAACGTACACAAAACCATGAATAGGGAGCGTGAGATTAACCCTTAGCTACATTGTTGCATGTCTGCAAGTAAGGCTTGACGCTTAGCTTCAGGGCTGAATGTTGTGAGAAGGTGTGTGTGTATATGTGCGTGCATGTGATTAGAGAAATATGTTACCAGTAGGCCAGTTCTATTTAGAAAATGGAGATGTCTTTTCCCAGGAGGCAAGTGACTGAGAGATGTCATTGCCCTATGCTTCACATGGAGAACTGTTTTATAATAGTATATTTTTATACTTTACCACTTCTTTAAGGATAAACCCAAGCTGTGATTTTTAGGATAAAGTTGTAATAGTTTGAGAAACGAGTTGCCATGATATGAGAACAATAATGAAAACTAATATTACAAAATAAATTGTAAAGCAAGTCTTAATTTTATGACACTTAAATCAGAATTTTCTTAGAAAAAAAAGATTTTTGACCAAAAAGTTGCTTATTTTGAATACTGTCTATAATTTTGTATTCTGAAATTCCAACCCCTTGTTTCCATCGGGTGTGGCTCCGTTGTGTTTCATCTGAGACACGGTTTTGATCCGTTCTCTTCATCCCCCACCAGGTAGTAGTTACCCTACCGTGGAAACATGACACTCTTGTGAATGTTGTACGTGCAGGATTCTTTCAGGGAATCTTGGGCAGCTGATTAATCATTCAACTATTCATTTAAGTAATCTTTTAAACAAAAATGTCAAATATTTGATATTTCCAGGTTCTCAAGTGTGAGAAATTTCAGTTTTTTTGCTTTTATAATAAATGGAATATTACTGGATTTTAAACTGCTGGTGGAAGGACATAAGACAGCTAAAGTATAGTGTGAAAGGGATGTTTTTTCACCATTTTCTAGAGCCGCCAGTCCTCCTTGGTGTAGATTCTGCAAAACTACTGATGAGATGAACTCTGTTCTTCCAAAAGATATTCTCTCATTTTTGTGAAAAAGAGCAAAATCCTCACTCCACCACCACCAGTAGGTGATCATTTGGAAGCATGTGTAAGGCTTTGCTACTCTTTTATTGCATTATCTCACAGACCAACTGGGAGCTAACTGCCTTGTTACATGAACATGTGAGAAGAGGGTAGAAGAGGACATGTCCCCATCCTCTTCTGCTGCTTCTGTTTCCTTAGCTTGTGTGAGATTTCCAACCTCCAAATCATGAGTTCACTTCTCCTTCAGGCTAAAGCCTCCCTGAGGGGCTGCATGACTTGGGACTCTTGAAAAAGCACTTATGAACGTGGGAAAAAGTGCTGAGTTTCTTCTGTACAGTTGCATCTTTAAACAAGTGCAAGCTCCAGTGTTCAGTCAGCCCAGCGGTGCCTACACCTAATGAGGTTGGGCAGACACAGGCCAAGCTGTGCCCATGATGTTCTGTCCACAGCAGAGTGATTTCAGACCAGCTGCCGATGGTGCTGATTGTAAACAAACAAGTGAACAGTGACAGTCAGCAGATCTGAGACCTGCTGAGAGTTAGATGAGCAGCTGCCTTCTCTGGCTTCGCAAAGGGCTGGTGCTCAGTTGACACCCTTGCCTGTACGCATGCACACTTGTGCACAGCTGGAGACATGTAGCAGGAGCTTTGACCTGGGTTGCTCTGACAAGGACCTGTCACCACCTTACACTTCACTCCCACAATCAGTAGGCTTGTCAGCTGCTCTCTGTCACTGACAGCTTGGCACACAATGATGTGTGTGTATATGTGTGAGCCTCCTTCCTAATCTGCTCACCCACTCCTACTACACAGCAGTTACACTACTGAGGCACCTATGTGTCTCTGCTCTTGCCTGATCTATTGCCTCCTGAGAGACAAAGATATGCATATGTGTGTGTGTGTGTGTGTGTGTGTGTGTGTGTGTGTGTGGGGGGGCGCTAGCTTCGTGTCTTGCCCGAGACAGAGATGAGGTGCAGAAAGGACAATTGAAGTGGCTGTCATACTCTGCTGAAGGAAGAGATGGGAGGATGATGGAAAGAGGAGGAGACATTGAGCGTGAAAATGAGGGAGAGGGAGGTGGAGCGGCAGCTGAGGATGAATAGACAAAGTGTTGCAGACGAGGAAGTGGGAGAGAGCTTTCTACACAAGGTGACAGTCCTGGGGAGACTTTCCAGAGCTTGGTTTTGTTGTATGGCCAACACTGCTGAGACCGGCGTAGGAGGGATGTCAGAGGCATTCAGCTTCAAACCACTAATAAGCTGCCCTGCCAAGTACTGTTATAAAAGGGTTATGACTTCAATATTCAGCTAGATCATATAGCACAGGAGCATGGGCTGCGGTCCAAATCTATTCATTTGGACAGATGTCTTTGTTGCAATGAAACTGTTGTGGTAGATTCATAGCTTACCATTTACAGTGAGGTGATGCTATTATGAAGAACACCTTCAATGTTCAGTGTGCTGCTCAGGGACATGACAACAGCAAACATGACTGCTATAAGATAGGTAATAGGAGTTGAGGAGCCTAAATCATTGAGATTTTGGTTACAGGACACGCCTTGCAGCCACTAGTCCATTCATCCGCCAGGGTGCAGCATCATACATAAGTTGAGGCTTATTTGTGCCTTGAATTTAAATAATCAGTAACTTATTACTTTCACTGCAAGCTCCTCAGATGTCCAGATGTGTGTGTCTTTGCCTGAGTGGATCTGAGGTTCACTGTGGCTCTTCCTGCAGAGGCAAAACTCTATTACACCAGAGAGGTGAGAGGATCTCAAATGCATAATTGAACATTAATTAACTACTGGAGTTACTATAACTAATGATAAGAATGATTGCACATCTAATGAAACTGGCCATTTGTATACTAAAACACTGTTCTGTTCTTTCTCTCTTTATCTCCTGCCTGACTGCCTTTTCTTTTTTTATGTTTCCTTCTTTCCCTTGCTTCTCTGAGGGCAGCATAACTACCTCCAGTTCCTCCTTTTTCCAGCTCTGTGTGGGTTTTCCTCACGTCAAACCAGAGGCAGCCAGAGGGCATGTATTTTTCATACATGTCTGACTTCTATTTTGGTGGTCTGAGAGGCATGCAGTGAGGGATTTATTGCTTGACCAGTGGCTCCGTTTCCCCCTCCCATTATGCTCGGTGGGGTGCCGCCATTCTCCCAGCCTCCCAGAAGCTTCAGTCTCTGACCTATAGCAAATATTTTAGTGGAGTTAAAAAAAACAGGAGTGGACTCAAGCTGGGACCCAACCAGCTAAAGAGATCAAAATGCCTGCAGATCTCAACACATGCATGTCGTTCAGACACTGGAGACTTTGCACACATGCACTGTGCCACACTTGCGCATCCACTCTCTGACACACATGCTGTACTTCTCCACCCTGTCGTCTTTTATCTTCTTTCCTTCCTAATATCCCCTCACCTCTGCTCTCCTCCCAGTCCCGCTATTGATCATTCACCTCACACGTCTGAGCAATGAGCTATTCAGTCAATATTCACAGTAGCGCCCACACAGTGGCTGAACAAATAAATGTTTTGATAAAAAGTACAAGATAACGTGCTACCTACAGTATGCCCACTGTCGCACACAGGTAAAACTGATGTCACACTGCTTCTGTGGGCAATATAACACACCTCAGAGATCCCTTGCTATTGTAGTCAAAGGGACCTATTTAATGAGACATTTTGGATGTGCTGGTAGTTTGTTCTATGGTCTCTGAATAGGTTATAATCATAAACTGAACAGAGCGCATGCCAGTCGATATTTTCACTCTTAAATTCTACCCTACACTACAGTAAAAGTATAAAATTATAGCGGCACTTTTCCCCTGATGGATTAATCTGATGAAGGAATTCCAGTTAAAATCTATGAATGCTTATTGATTTACAGTATAAGAGAATATGTGTTCATCAGAGACCTGGAGACAGAGCTGCAACAAGTATTCCAAATGAAACAAACAAACAAAAAACATTATTTGGAACTACCATTTAGAAACACACATACAGTATTAGTATTCATAGTTTTCATTCATTGCCATTATTTTGATTGTGGTAACACTTTACACATCACTTGCTCTCTGCTCTGGTAATGTAAGCCAAACAACAAAACCCTTTAGGTGACCTGCTGCATGTAATACTTTATTGGACACCTTGTTTGCTTGCTGGCCCACAAACGCTCACATCCTTCCTCATAATGAAATGTTTCCTACCTCATTGTCATCTTAGATCATGTTCACGGGAATGTAACATTTACCAAGCCACAGTATTCTTCATCTTGCTGGATGGCTCTCTGCAGTCTTGACACAGCACATCCGAAAATATTTCCCTCAGACCTGCTGTAGCAGTGCATTATGTAAGCTCAGGAAAATTAATTCACTTCAGTCCTGCAGTCCCTTACAAGTGTAGTTAAGTGATGTGCAAGGAATAACATGCCTGACAATGACAAACACACATCACCCACACAATATCCACACAGTATTATGATTCTAATTATGTGAGTACACACACACATACACACACACACATCTACACATATACACATGCATAATACAGTACTCCATGAATGCAGTTTATCTTCCCATCTATCCAGCACGCCATTTTGTCATTAATAAACCTAACACGTCAGTTATAATCTAATTAGCTTTGTGATTACCGAGCGACGGAGGCAACAATAACAGAGAAATGATTGTGAAGTGCCGAGAAAGAGCAGTTTCAGCTTGACTGGCCCTGTAGAAACAGATGACAGGCGTAATCAGTATGGACACCTTGAGAAACCCCGCTGTTAACTATCTCATAAACAAATCCTAAGATGGAATACCAATTTTGACAGTCAGCTGAAAATACTCCACTCTAGCTTGGGAGGCATTATTTGTCACTCGAATTATCTGAATTGTATGGGATTACTGTAGGTTTTACTTCTGAGCCTCTGAGAAAAGTTTTACAGACAAGATTTTACAACAGACTGACTTGTTACTGTCTACGCTTTGATGACTTTCTGGCTTGTTATAGTCAGTTTGGTTTGTTGCAGTTTGTTGATTTAAATAAACTGTTTTGTGTTTGCTTCTTTAGCTGCTCCTCTGGCATGTATTCCATTTTGGGTTTCACAACATTTGAAAAATATAATTAAACCACAGCATATACCTCTGGGGCTTAATTTACGTGGTAGCCTCGGTAGTTAGAGCATCCACGGCTGTACTGTTGAAAACAGTAGGGCCTGCCAACCCTGTGGTTACACAGCTGTCATAAATATGCAGGTGCTCTGCCAATTATTACCTGAATTAACTGATTATAAATTGATCATTAATTGTTGTGAATTATATAAAATGGCAGAAAAATGCTGGCTTAATTTTGTCAAGTGACTAATCGATTAACTGACTAATCAGTGCAGCTCTAAGTCAGACCAAGTGAATACTGACAGGTTAAAATCATTAGACTGCCATTTTGCCATTAGTACATCCATTAGTTCTTTGTGTACAACTCAAAAGGCTTGCTCACTTTTAAACTTAATGGCCACAAAGGTTGATGAGAGATGTGCACTTTAGAATAAGCGACTACTTTTAGCAAGAGCAGAGTGCTTTATAGCTGCCCAACCACAACATTAAAAAGGCACTATGGCTCCGATTACAATAACAACAGTACCAGCAACAAGACAGGGGGGTGGATGGAGCTTTTACTATACTCTATGTATGTTTGCAAGCTATATGTGGGACACTTTTATGGCTGCAGCTGCTGTGGTTTTACTCTTGTGAGACAACAAACGGGATCTTCTGCCTGATAGACCAACATCTCAGGGTAACAGTAATTAATCTGAAGGACTTTGGTCTCATATAGCGCGACGAAGTTGTATATGACAAAAGCTGTAACTTGACTCTGGACTTTTGTTAAATGAGGTCATTTTGGCAAAGTTCTTTTGGTAAACCTTTTGGATTTAGATTTTAATTAAGCAGAGGGATTAATTATTCAAGTATCGGTCAGTGTTAAAGGCCATGAGTGTAATGTATTCATTGGAGGGCCTCATAAAGATAGAAGAACAGGAAATGTGGCTGCACTGAGTTGATCTTATTTGTAAAAATCTACTACTGAATTTCCACACAGCTACTTGTACTTCAAGACACCAATCTGAATATGAAAATGCATGTGGATTAATTATAATTAGTGATGCATTATTGTGTTCATCACAGTGTTGCAGGTGGTAAAGGGGGAGGACGTTTTAACTAAGATTATAAGCTTGTAATTTTAATTACTAGTAGGTAGCTTGTGAACTTCCCACCAGGGATCAATAAAGTCTTATTATAATACTGTATTTTTTATTAATGTGTTTCTGAAAAATATGTAAAGTTCTAAAATAAATGCAGTGGAGTGAAAAGTACAATACTTGCCTCTAAAATGTAGTGAAGCCAAAGAATGAAGTAGCACAAAATGAAAACACTCAAAGTACAAATACTGTAAAATTGTACCTAAGTACAGTACTTGAGTAAATGTACTTAGTTACTTTCCACCCTGGCCTGCCATAATCAGATGTCGTTTAAAATCTAAGTGGCAAATGCCTGTTGCTATTTTGAGCCACTTTATGAAGCAGGTTAACTTGTACGTATGTAGTTAAATACTGCTAGTATTCAGCTGTCTGTTCTTTTACCGAGAGTGAATATTCTATTGTTTCTTTTTTGTTTGTGATATTTACCTGATGTTGTTTGATTTTATTTAATGCTTTCACTCATTGTGTATTTTCTTTTGTAAAGCACTTTGTAACTGTGGTTCAGAAAAGTGCTAAAGAAATAAAATGTTACTTTCTTTACTTACCTAGTTAATTAGATTTTACTGTTTTATTTGACCGAGATGTAAAAAGTGGCATTGCTTTCACCTAAATTAAGAGAAGCTGATTCTTCAGCTATTGCTAATCATAATCCTTTCCATACACAAAACAGGTCTAATATTTATGTCCCTCTGGCCTAACCCTTGTTTTTGCAGCTTCATTTAAAAAATAAAGATAGGGTACTTTAGAGTAATCAGAATAATTCTATTACAGCCTTATAACAACAAAAAATACTGTTTATCTCCAATGAAACTTGTGGAAACAGCCATATTGTTAATAGGTTTGAACCATTATGGAGCCTTGAGCATGATCCAAGAATTGAGACTTCACCCATGCTCTGAATAAAAGCCTTCAGACTTGACTTGGACTGGCATTTTGTGCCTCATGAACATCTGTGGTCCCAGCAAACAGTTGAGAGCATCACTAGCTGAACGAAGCAGCATTTCTGCCCAGGCAGTCAAAGGCATGAAGCAAGTGAGACCACATGCTGCCAGACATCATTATCTCTCTCAGCAGTCCCCCACATGCTCAGAACTGGGTTATACTTATGAATTCTAGGCTGAAAGACACCCACAAAACAACAACAAAAATAACAACAGTGCTGGTGTTTGCAAACGGTGTGGAGCCCTCATCTCTGGAGCCACATGTGCAGGATCCAGCATTGACAGGATTTTTTCTTTTATCATACTGTTTCTATTTTACTATTCACACTGCTTTCAGTAAAGAACAAAAACTTGTTGAAGGTGGTCTGCCAATTACTTCCTCAACAAAACACAGGGAAAGCGAATAATGAAAACAAAAACTATGGAAGGAAATGTACTGAACCTGCAGAGGCATAAGGCCAAGTTTATGGCAGCCCACCAAAAAAATCTACTATTAGATATTGCTTTTTACTTCCCTCTACATCAAAGTCATCATTCATTTTCTTGGAACCAAAGCTGTTTAAACATACAAAAAGAGCTTTAACCTACAGCAACTTGTGATCTAACTCTTCAAGGCCACTTTTCAGATTGACAGGAAGAAAAAGAAAAGGAGCTTTCAGTTTTCACCACAGTTCTGTAAAGCAGCTACTTAGATCCATATGGCCCGCAGGATTATTCAAACACATAAGTGGCAATTACACCAATCCAAGTTATTTAGCTTCCAGATGCAGAAAACAGATGTATTTGATGAAACATATCTGGAGTGCTGACAAACTGACGCAGCAACAGATAAAGACAAAAGCATAATGGCTGTTATTAAAGTGAGATGTTGTCAACTTGAGCATCTCTATTCATTACACTACAAGCTTATCAGTGGTTGGAGATGTTTAGCTTTTCTCTGAAACTGGATTAAGTCCTAAAGCAAAAGTGTCACTTCTTGCTGAGGAATGCACCTGTATGAAGAGATGCACTTTCACACCCCCTGTACATACTGCATGCACAAACATCAACATAAAAACCAACTGTGTCAGGAACTTTCCCTGTGGTTAAAAAACATGCACATATTTATGCAAAGCAGGGGCCTTTATCTGATACAGATTATCACAAAGATATCAGTATTTGTATGTGTATTTGATCTTCCTGGAAATGGGCAGAACCTATAAGGGAAGTTGTTTGGTTAATGTTCTGTGTTTTCTAATATATCTATATCTATGCATCTATAGATATAGATACATAGATGCATAGATAGATAAATAGATAAACCCTGTATCTAAATTAACCAAAAGAATTACATACAAATTGTTCCAACAGTGGTCACAAGCCAAGATTTTCTTTGAATCAACAGGAGGTTGTACAGGCTGTATAATAAAGGAGGTACATACTGTATGTTCTGAAGTGTCTATGACAAAAATGGGCATTATTAAGTTTATATTTTAAAAACAACGAGGTTGGTCATGTCATGGAATTTTGTCCAGATAAAATTAAAGCTCAAACAAAGTGTGTATGAAAAAAATTTGAAAAGCTAACTTGACCTTGTGACATTCATAGGCTTCAAAGTGGACTCATGAGGAAAGTATAACACCTGCACAATATTAGTCAAACATTACTGCACACCGCACAACAAATCTGGTGAAAACTGATGAACCTGGCAGAATGTCTAAATATTGAACTTAATGTAAGCCTATTTGCATGTTTTTAAACTCAGTCAAAAAGTGATGAAAAGTCCTGCTGCTTTGGCTACTAGCTGCTCCTGTTTGCACTGTGATAAGATGAGTCTGATATGAGCCGTGATATGAAGTTCAAAGGAGCGTGTTGTTTCTAGCGCATGCAGCGAGTGTGTGATATCTGTATGTTGAACTGAATTATGACTCCGACAGGAAGTGGTGAAATGTTTGTGGCAAATCGTGTCAGCTCAGCGAAAGGGCAAAAACAAAACAAACAAAAATATTATTACAAAAATACAGATGCTGCTTGTATGTGCTCAGAGCACATTATCTAGTCATATTAAAATGTGTTCATATTCATTTACATGTGTAGCTATTACAAACGGAATGGGGGTCGCTGTGTTTCAGGAGGTAGAGTGGGTGGTCTTTTAATTGGAAGATTAGCAGTTCGATTCCCAGCTTGTTCAGTCCACATGTCAAAGTGTCCTTGAGTCCACAAGACACTGAACCCCCAGTTACTCCTGACGTTCACACCGATCCATGACTGTGAATGGGTGAATGGCCAAGTAATGTGAACGCGCTTTGAGTGTGCATAGAAAAGACCTTAACAGGTATAAGACCATTTACTTGTTGATATTCTAATAAATATTATGATATGATGAAATAATCTACCAGTGGGCAGGCATCTTGATTGACACATATGATAATGAGCACTGATGGGATAATTCTTACCTGAGGGGTTGAGCAGCCGCCAAGTGATGGCAGGGTCCGGCCTGCCATTGGCCAAACAACTGAGTGTCACATTGCTGCCCTCGTTAACAGTGATGTCTTCTGACACCTTGTAGATGCTGGCTGGAACTACACACACAAGAAAAAGGACATCAAGGTTGATAAGATTGCCACTGTTTATGATTGTGAAGCAAAAAGTGAGCGTTATCTAACACCGACCAACAGCCAGAGCTTACCAAATGGTTTCAACCTCCAGAAATTAGCAACTCACATTTTTGTCCTTGTTAAAATTTTAACATTTATTCGTCTTCTCTAAAATCCAAGTTCACTCAACAACATAATTGACATGGTTCCACCAAAAACCTTATTTTATCATGCCAGCTTTGCTCCCATAACATCTTTTCCTGCTGGCTTTGAACAGATGTTAAATTGAGACACGAGCTGCCCTTGATTCTCTCAGTTGAAAAGAAGAGTTTACAAAATCTTTGCAGAACCTTTTTTTTTCTACTGCATTCACCCTCAGAGGTGAGAAAAGTTTCTCAACCCAGGATCCAAATAAGCAATTTAATCCCCTGCCCTGGGACCTGAGCTCAGGAAAACAGATTGCTTCTGTTGTCACATGGGGACCCACCAGACACCTGGCACTGATTCTGACTTTAGACACATACTTTCAGAAGAAAGTTTAAACGTCTCAGAATTTAAAGGTGAAATGAAAAATCTTTTAATGTGTGTGTGTTTAATGATCATCCTGCCTCGCTCCTCACTCCAACTGCTCCAACTCCCACACAAACAAACAGACACCTAGAGAGAGGAAGTGAGAGGGAGAAACTTTTACTACAACTAAAAAAAACCCCTCAAATGAATTAAGAAGGCACAATCTGCCATAAAGTGAGTCAGTAGCTAAGATGCAATCAATCAGGAAGGATGTAGAGGGCATACAGTACATCCCTGTTTCACAAACTGTGGATGAATTAAGATAAGGTATTGTATATGCAGATATGAGACCAGAAATATAAATAATGATCACTGGCCTTGGAAAATGATGAATGTTGGAACATGCATAATGTAGCAAAGTAAAGAAGGGAGGGTTTATTTCTCTAAACCTGGAATAAGTCGATTTACTATTGTAATTTCAGGCACATATGCATGTATATGTGTCTGTGTGTCAGGCAGTGCTGTAATACTTACTCGAGTCCAGGACTTAGACTGAAATCCTGTTTTTTAGGACTTGTGACTCTGTGGACTTGTGTACTCATGACTCGGACTCGGACTCGAGCACTGACTGCATTCAGACTTGGAAGTTGGAGAGGATGACTCTGACTTCTTTTTTTAGGCCATAATAATTTGGCATATTCACACTGTTCACCTCTTTTTTTAAAGTTATATATTCAGGCTTTTGACCTTTACTGACAGTGAATCACCAGAATGCAGACAGGAAACAAGGGAGACAGAGAAAAAGCGGGGGAGACCTGCAACAAATGTTGGCGGTGAGACTCAAGCTGGCGACGTCACACCTGCAGTGTGCTGCAAAGTACATAGCGTGCTCCGCTGTAACCACTTGGTTTCAGGACATCCTCACACTGTTCACTTCTAAGTAGTGTTTGTGTGCGCACTTACAAGGGTTGGCTATTGTGTCACACAAAGCAAGTGATCTCCTAAAATAGTGAAAGCTGGTTCAGTGGTGTTTAATGTAGACCTTGATGACTTTGATTCATGTAACGGGGATTCGACTCTGACTATTCTTTGGTGATTCGAACTTGACTTGGACATTGAGACTTGGACTCGATATTCAAAGTTTAGTGACTTGAATACAATGCTGGTGTCAGGTCTGCAACTACCTTCCTTTGAGCTCAACTCTTAGACTGACTTCTTATCTGGTCAAAGTAAGAAGGAGGACTTTCTTAACCATCGGTGAGCACAGTCTACATGCTGTTCAGAAGACATGAATTAAGGAAAAGTAAACAGCAAAATATTGATTTTTAAATGAAGCGGTCGCATCAGTTACATTATGAATCAGTTGCTCCATTGCTTGAAATAACTGGCCACAGTTTCTACACATTAATTTGACCTCTATTTAGCCATCCAATTCATTTGCATATAAAAAGTAGGGTTGGGAAATAAACCATTAAAGCCTATTGGTTATCTACTTAAAAGTGTCAAGAGCAGCACAACCAGTTGCGAAAAGTTGTAGTGGAAAAATAACAGGCTCTGCTAAGTCTCAACAACTGCTGTCAATTTGCCCATAAACAGGGCACTTAAACCACAACTGCTCCATTAAAGTTCCTCAGTGGCCCCACAATAAAAAAAAGACACTACACATTTGTACTCCTGTTGTGAATGTTATCTGTACCAGTAGGTTCAATGGCTTCCTTCAAAGTCCAGGCATGTTTCCAGTTTGACGCCTTTAATTTTGCTGAAGCTGCTTTATATTTTTTGTGCCAGCCTCGCTGTCTTTATGACAAAATAACAAAAAACGCACATGGAAAATTCATATTGAACGCTATTTAAAAGAGCCAAGCTGCAAACACATTTGTGAGAATGACATCATGTGGGAGTTCATATACAATTTAAATCTAATAGAACTTCCTGGGTTGAATTCAAATAAAGCTCCCCCCATTCCTCCATATCAACCAAGTAACAATATTGCACTGTTTGTGTCTATTTGATTGTTTCTCCAGCGAGGTTATTATTGAAGCTTTGTCTCTGTATAGCATCACTAACCGCCTCTAACATCTCTCCCCCTCTCTCTATCTCCACACACAGACACACATCTCCAAGTCACCCATCTCCCTAACACCAACTGACAAGACAGTCACAATCATGCCAAGCAGCATTTTAAATGAAGTCATACAGAGTTATTGCTGTAGTCAAATGACCAAGCCAAAATGAAGATGTGTTTTCCAGATATGGGGAGATGGAATACAGGTAATGCCAGGACAGAGACACTCAATAGAGGTGACATAGAATCCAATAGACCTTTTTTTTCTGGGGAAAAAGAAAGCTGATTGGCTGAGTAGGATGTGTGACTGGAGTATTAATTTTTTGGAAGCATACAGTGGGTATGGAAAGTATTCAGACTCTTAAATTTTTCACTCTTTGTTATATTGCAGCCATATGCTAAAATCATTTAAGTTCATTTTTTTCCTCATTAATGTACACACAGCACCCCATATTGACAGAAAAACAGAAAATGTTTGACATTTTTGCAGATTTATTAAAAAAGAAAAACTGAAATATCACATGGTCATAAGTATTCAGA
This sequence comes from Monopterus albus, assembly GCF_001952655.1. Lineage (NCBI taxonomy): Eukaryota > Metazoa > Chordata > Actinopteri > Synbranchiformes > Synbranchidae > Monopterus > Monopterus albus. The sequence goes on along the minus strand of NW_018127888.1, from coordinate 1,163,029 downwards.
CCCTTTGCT
>NW_018127888.1:1159971-1162112 GCF_001952655.1 Monopterus albus | reverse complement strand
CCCATTGAGCATCTCTGGAGAGACCTGAAAATGGCTGTCCACCAACGTTTACCATCCAACCTGACAGCACTGGAGAGGATCTGCAAGGAGGAATGGCAGAGGATCCCCAAATGCAGGTGTGAAAACTTGTTGCATCATTCCCAAAAAGACTCATGGCTGTATTAGCTCAACAGGGTGCTTCTACTAAATACTGAGCAAAGGGTCTGAATACTTATGACCATGTGATATTTCAGTTTTTCTTTTTTAATAAATCTGCAAAAATGTCAAAAATTCTGTGTTTTTCTGTCAATATGGGGTGCTGTGTGTACATTAATGAGGAAAAAATGAACTTAAATGATTTTAGCATATGGCTGCAATATAACAAAGAGTGAAAAATTTAAGGGGGTCTGAATACTTTCCGTACCCACTGTAGATACAGTAACTATGGGGAGAAAACAACTTCTCATACTCTGATAACCCTGTTGCCTCTATAAATGGGACAGAAGGGAACAGGAAAGATGGAGAGGGAAGTGGGGAAAGGAGAGGAGATGAAGACAATAGTAAAGGAAAGAACTGTGAATGACATTTCAGCACAAACAACACCGCAGTGCCTGGTGTCCAGCTGTCAGCGGTGAGGGGAGAGGAGGGAAAAGCAAAGAGTGAATTGTAATCTTAGTCATAGGTCAGTCTTGAAGGAACAATGTTGGAAAGGGCAGCTCTTTGAAAAACACTTTACCTCCGCAAATGCAGAATGGATGAATTCCACAGAGATGTGCTGCACTCTCAGCTGATGTTTTTGTTATGACTGCATTTGTATGAATTAGGGCATAAACACACAATCACATTGAATGTCATGTTGGGTACAGATACATAGGCACACGCTCACTTTCACATATACACCCCCCTTTACGTCTTAGAGAATTTATTTCCTATTTTATTCTGTTTAAATTTCACCTTTTCATCTACTAAAAAAGAAAAAAAACTTGTCATTCCTAGATAATAATCTCCTGTTTGCTTTGCCTTTCCAATTCCTGAAAAATAATACATCTCGGATGAAAATGTTATAAATACAATGACCTCGCCTTCAACTCAAATTTCAAACTTCAAAGAAAAAGAGAAACAAGCGAGTGAAAGACAGAGTAAGAGGAAGCAGAGAGAGCAACAGTAATTAAGGGGGAATGTGTTTGTGTTTGTGTGTTAACTGTGCACAGAGGAATCTTAACTGTGCAAGACAGAACCACAGGCAGTTCCTTTGTCCATGTGACAAGTTGCTCACAATGGGGAGGAATAAAAGGCGGCTAAAGCAGTAAACCTATCTCTTTGCAGGATTAACAACTTACTCTCCTTTCATTACTGGTCATATAATACTCTTATCAAGACAATAAGGTGATTATCCTAAACATGATTCTATAGAATGAAACCTCCCAAAATAGTGGTCATGTGTGGCTGCAATTACATATTAGAGCTATTATCAGTGCAACCATTCCAGATATGTGTTTAAGCAGTTATTAACTACTCATCAACGTTAAGTCATTAAGACAGTGCACACACATCGGCCCCTCTGTTGGTTGTGTGTAATGGCTCTGCACAATTACACTTCTTTTACCTTCAGGTGGCTTCTAAGGCTTTCATGCAGTTAAATGACACATAATGGGTAAATCACATTTGTTATAATTACAATGAACATTCAGTATTGTTGTGATACCACTAAAGATTATTCTGAAACTGCTGTGCATTTCCATCTAAAGACAGGTGACAAATTATAGGGGGGGGAAGAGTGCCCTCATCCACAGGGCATAAGTGGTCACTGAACGTTAACCATACTGCCTTCACAGTCACCAGATCCCGACCAAGCTGAACACCTATGGGAGATTTTGGGCCAATGTGTAAGACGATGTCACTGCCACCATCATCAATACACCATATGAATCAATAGCTTTAGGAAGAATGGTGCTCATCCCTCAAGTAGAGTTCAGAGACTTAAAAAATCAATACCGAGGTGCACTGAAGCTCTTCTGGTGGCATGTGGTGGCCAGACACCTTACTGAGAACTTTATATTGGGATTTTCTTTAATTTGGCAGCTTTTTGTATGTATTTAGTTCACAACATTCTCTGTTGGTATAGGTCTTTACCTATACCTGGTGTTCCAGGGAGTTTTCAT
>NW_018127888.1:1145278-1159955 GCF_001952655.1 Monopterus albus | reverse complement strand
TTTTCATACCTAACCTGTTTTGTTCGATTAAAACAAATCCTGGTGCCTTTGTCCATTTAGTTCAGTTCATTTTGGCTGCTGTGAAAACTGCCCGTTGAACCTTAGCGCAAACCAAGCAACCAGACTGTAACCATTTGATAAGTAGAGTCTATCAGTCATCTGAGACCAGGTTTGTTCATGTGGGTGCACTGATAATGCAGGATGACATTACCAAAGTACCAGAGTTGCCTGTCAGTCTGCAGGAGTTCATGTTTACTCCTCTTGGTTTGTCAGTGTGAACAGGACACATGCCTTAATTTTAATTTATCTGCCATAATCAATCATAATTTGCCTACTTTTAACTTTACTGTAGTTGCCATGTACAGATATTACAGAAAGTTAAACACTGGCACTGGGCATAAAACAATGCATATACATGAATGGTAAATCCTACAGGCTCCACATCTACTTGCACACAAATATGTTCATTTACAACAAAAACGTCCCCAGTTTGCCATATATGCTAAACAACATGCTTACAAAAGCAACTGTAGCCTCAACGTAGGCTAATCTATCAGGGGAAAATGGAGAAATTGGGGGGGAAAAAGATTAAGGTTCTGCTAAATATGTTTCAGCAAATCCAAGATGTAGCACTTTCACAACTGTCTTGTCCTGACACAGCATGGGGGAGGCAGATTAATGCTCTGAATGCTGCTGAGTCATCATAAAAATGCTAAAAAGAAGTCTTGACCTAAAAGTTACAAATACAATAAATAAATCAATAACAAAGGTATCATCCCTTACAGTCAACAACAGAAACACTGCTTAGAATGACCAAACAGACTGGTAAAGAGCATTTCAAGATCAGAAAATAACCAATTTGTCACAGTGATAGTTGTGTCTACAGCCCTAAAGAATTTAGTAACACTGTATTGCATTTTCCCAGTACTCTCTCCTTATCTCTACATTTCTCCCGCTCTGTCCCCCACCTCTTATAGCAACAGGTGATCTATTCTCTGATGTATCAAAAATTCACCAACAGTCTTGTTCGGTCCATCTCAAATGTCAGCATACTGAGCATAAAATTAGCCTCTGAGCTGAAGCCTGAAAGGCAGAAGATAATACAGGATGCAACCTCACCCATCTGGACTCTGTCACATTGCTTTACATTCAAGCTAAACTGTTCATTAGAATTCATGGATTACTGTGCCAAACTCTATTCCAGTCTTTAGGACATCTACAGGAACCAATAAACAATACGACAACTTTGGGTTGTAAAATTCATTTCCTCAGAGCACCTTGCTCAACATAGACTACTGGTTAAAACAACAAAACACATGTGACTTTATAGACAAAATAATGAACAGTGTCAAAATAAAAGAACATTTTGGATTTATAGTGAACACTTTTCTTACAAGCAGAGAAAATGCACAGTTACAGTTTCATATCAAAGGCATTAAAGTATTTCATTGTTAGTGATAAATCATCTATATTACCATTGCTTCTGTGTATATCATTTTCCATGTTTAGCATTTTTTCCCTTGGGCTCATTTTGCTCCCACCTACATTTACCCCCTGCTGGCTCTCAATGTGACACTTGGAGGAGAGACGTGGCAGTGAGTGTAGCAGAGGTGTGCGATTATGCTCAGCTAATTTGAAACCATTATAAAATAATCAGGAGAAATCACTTGTAGCTTTTTAGTTTTTAATGCTCAAAAACTCTACTGCCAATTACCTGCTTTCTTTAAAACAAGGTCAGTCAAAAACCTTTCCTCAAGGCCCCCAAAAAGAACAACAAAAATAGCTTGTTGGCCACTGGGGTGGCTCCTGTCACAGCTTAGATTTAATAACGTTGCCTTAAACAAGTACCTCCTATGCCTTAATGCTACAGTATGCTTGTATTTTGTACTTTGTGTTCCACTTCCTGCATCTCCACCATAACACCTTCACCTTACAAGGTAATCTGCTATTGCAGAAACCTAGTGGGCAACAGTCAGAATCCTGACTAGGGCTAAAAAGAGACTGCCATCAATATTCTCGTGTGGATTTAGCCATTTCAGGTCAATGGAAAAGCAAAATTCACACAGAAAAAATCTTTCATAAATCTGCAACAAACATTTTCACTCTACTGAATGAGTGAAGTGTTTGTAGAATTGCAAAAAAAAAAAAAAAAAAAAAGGCCAAGGAAAGAGGAGCTATGAAAGCAGCAAATTATAATCGCTGTGCTACATCTCTGAATGTCTGCAATGTGCTCATGTTGATAAAGAAGATCTCTTTAGACTAACACTAAGCCTTGTGGCTGAGCTGTTGGTTGTGCTCTTACTGCTGAATCATACACCTGCATGCATATGGACAGGTTCTGTCACAAACACCCTTTTTGTTTTCTGTATCTTAGACAGCACACTCCTGACTCACTGTCAGCATCTACTGTTAATCCATTCTATTATTCATATTGACTTTGTTACTCAGTGTAAGGACAAGGTATCTGCATTGCATGAGCCACACATACACTTGGATACACATCAGATCACCAAATCTCATTTGATCTGAGACCTCAGGGGATGTGTTTCTGCAGTGACACATAGGAACGCTAATTTCGCTCTGCTCGACACTGCAGAATTGAAAGGAAAGAGAATGCACAGGTCTGAGAAGTAGGCTGACGCTGCTGTTACTGCTGTAGGAGAAGAAACTCCACTGGCTTGGAAATGCTAGTGGGTACCGCCTCCCCCCACGCAGCTGTTGTGAAAACAGAAGAGAAGACGAGAAGGCAGATGAGAGAGGTGATGACAGAGAAGAAGACACCACCTCCCCCATCCTATCTGTAGCCGTCAGCAGCAGTAGCGCTTTAAAAATCCAAGACGCTGTGAAACTTTCAGAAGAAATACTAGATACAGTATGAGACGGACGCTGTGGCCTCCTGGAGACACAGATGGAAGCGAGAGAGGAAAAACAGAGCTTTGTGTGTATTTTACTTAAGGAAGATTTTCTCCACTTGAGACCCATCACGTTTTACATCCATTCCTGATACATACACCTCTTTCTACATGGGGGACATCAAGCTGATTAATTAAGGGGGTGCTTTTTCAGTCTGTGGTGAGAGGTATTTTTCTAATGAGGGTCCCACATGGGCAGCAACTCGTAAATCACATGAACGTTTAATGGATGTTTGCACTGAAAGAGGAAAAACAAGTAGTGTGAAGTAGAAAGGCGCAGTAGCATTTTTTGCTAACAAGCTCTACATATAGTCAGCCACGAGGGGTCAAAGAAGAGAAAATGTTGCAAACAGTATTTATTTCATAATGGCAGCTGCTGCACTTCTGAAAAATGTCTGTGTTTATATTTTCCACATATCCTATAATTCTTATCTTGGCCTAATGCAGGTAGCTCCATAAATCCTTTGCCTTCTCAGGAGGCAAAGCTTGGCGTCCACAAAGTGTGAAGGGCCTGCCCATAAGGCAAAACAAGTTGTCATATGATTTAGAGGCTTACCATATCATAGCCCTCATGATAATGAGAAAAACAAAGATTGCTAGACAAGCAAAATCAGAGGTTATAGAATCTTGGTTATGATTACTGCCTTTCCCTCTACAGGTACCATTTCTTCAACTGTTTAATACCACTTCCTGCCCTTTGCTCTTCCATTTCCAAATACCATTCCTCATTATGTCGCTTTGTCCAGACAAGGGTTATTGGAGAGCACAAGCCCTCCGACAATGCATATACCTTTGCAGCTCGGTCTGGATGTCTTTTATGCCCCACCACTTCCCATTTTCCTCCTAATGTTATTCCAAAGCTATTTCCAGTTCCAATCAGGACAGCTGGTTCAGCAAAACCTTAGTTCTTGATAGAAAGTCAAAGGTGTTGTGCAACGCAGTTTTTTTTTTTATAAAGTAAGAAAAAGAAAATAGTGAGTATATTCTTTAGTCAAAGTTTGTAATAATTTATTTCATTTTGATAATAAAACCATCACTTGATGATGTGAATTGATTAACAATGATGAACAATAAAGCTTCAAACTGACTAATAATTTTCAAAATCAAAACATTTTAAATCTACTGAATATGAGTTGCAGTGGTTTGAACAAGTGAATATTTTAAATAAAAACCATTACTGGCCAGGTACTGTACTGATTTTCTTCATTACACCACGCCAGTAAAAGTAGACAGTATCTTATTGATTTATGTAAATTCAAAGTGAAAAAGTTTAAAGCAACAACACACTGTCTCATTGCAGGCATTAAATGAGGTCTATCAAATTACAGCTCGACTTACTGTGGCATTCAGATGGCCTTTTGGCATAATTTCACTCATCCTTAAAGGCCCTTGAGAATGTTTTGTGTAAGTCAAGCCAGCAATCAGCACTAGGTAATCAATACTACCTGATTTACTCCCATTTGCTACAATACACCAGATTAAACCACATAATGGGGAGAGTCTGAGTGTGTATATCTTTGTGGGTGTGTGTGTGTTCAAGTGTGTGTGTGACCATTAACAATTCATACCCTTCCCCCAGACAAGAGGCCTCCGGATTTAGACGCTATTAGCTTTTAACCAGTGATTGGGTCCAGAGGTTCTTTTAAGTCAAGTCAATTTTTATTAATTATAGGTCAATATCACAAATTTGCCTCAAGTGGCTTTACAGTATATACAGCATAAGACAACCTCTGTCCTTAGATCATCAGATTAGATAAGAAAAAACTCCTCCAAAGCCGTTTTAATGGGAGAAAAAATGCAAGAAACATCAGGAAAAGCAACAGAGGAGGGATCCCTCCTCCAGGATGAGCGTGCAATACATGTCACCTGTGCAGAATCGATCAACAAAATAGAATTACAATATGTACAACCAAAAACTGTATATTGTAAACATTTATAAGACTGAAGTCTCATTCATACTCACACTACAATGACAGAAAGTGATGTGCACAAGCCTTTGTCCTAAATATGAAAGACACAAAGTCTAGCATGTCAGAATTTTTTCCGTCTACGATGTGGTGGGGCAACACTGACCAATAGGAGCACACACTTTTGGCATTTTGGACTGAGCCATGTTCATTAAATATCACAGTGATACAGCTATCCATCCATCCATGATCTGCACTGTTTATTCCGGGTGGGCTGGAGTCAATCCCAGCCGACACTGGGCGAGAGGCAGGGTCCACTCTGGACAGGTCGCCAGTTTATCACAAGGCTGACAAGTAGACAAACAACCACACATGGTTACACTCACTCCTACGGGCATTTTAGAGTCGCCAACCTAAGCTGCATATCCTTGGACTCTGGGAGGAAGCCAGAGTACACAGAGAGAACCCACGCAGGCACGGGCAGAACATGCAAACTCCACATAGAAAGGCCCTGGGTCGGCTTGGGCTTGAACCTGGAATCTTGCTGTGAGGTGACAGCGCTAACCACCGCCCTGTGCCACCCTGTGATACAGCTAATGTTGGCATATTGACTTTGACAGCCAGCATTGTGAAGTAGCTACCCTACAGTGCTAGCTAGTTAGTCTCTGGTTTTACTACCGGCTTAAAACTGGCACCTTGAGTGACGGGATAGACAACACATACCCTACTATGTATTGAATCAGGCATTACCCATAAGGAGGTAGTTATTTTAACCCAGAAAATGAACTTTCCACTTAACTAAGTAGTTTTTGAGCCTAAATGTAATCAAACTCTGACCATTCCATAATCCTAACTGCGCGTGTATTATGGTAACCATGGAGACTAAGGTCCAAAACATCCGCCACCACAGAGGCACTATTTCAATAGATGCTCCTCTGATCAGAGGGCAGGAACAAATGACTTATATGATCATGAGCTTAACAGGATTTTAAATCACATCCACAGGAACATCCATTTTAGGTTAGGTTGATGTACCTGTGTCTGTCTGTGATGTAGTACTGCAATAACCAACACGCCATACTCCTGATCCATACCACACAGTAAGCACTATAACAGTTTAAAGCCTGTGTGGGCACTATACTATAGCACATTCACAACACACCCAGGCTGTCACAGGGAATTTCACAAGCTGTTTCTTTTGCTTCCTCGGTGAGGCTGACCACAGAGGGCAAAGTGCTTGTTGGTAAATGCCACCACGGCAAGGTAAAAGGATACAGACCAAAGCAAAAGCAGGTTAGTCAGAACTGATCAGATTGGACTTGCTCTACTACTATTTTATGAAGCATGACAGAGATATGCACATTTTGATTAGTGGTTTACTATTCCCATGTTCACTAAATGTATACTCTGTTTTCAGCTTCTAAGTTAGGATTTGCTGATGTTCCATATGGTAAATTAATATATCTTTAGACAGTTGATTGGACAAACAATTGAAAGATGCCATCTTCAGCTATTTCTTTTTGTTTAAATCCTAAACTACTCACTGATTAAAAGAAAAAATATCAATTGATAATTGGACAGTGAAAGCCGCTCTGGGGTTTTTATAAAAATCCAGGAGCAGCAGCTACTGAATACAAAAGGTGTACAGGACTAAAAAGTTGAATAACATTGATTGGAAAAATCTATAGCAAACAGAGTTTGCAGAACTTAGTGCGCCATTGGCTTAGAAATGTGAAAATGAAGGTCTGCCATTGTGTTAGTGTTGATTGGGTTCCAGATCTGTGGACTCTCAACCAGCTTGTTGGTTCTCACAGTGTGAAGAGCTGTGAACAGCTGGTAGAGTGGAGAGCACCTGACACACTCAGCTGGAGACCACCCTACAGTACTCCACACAGACATACAAATACACATCCACAAACTGCGCTCACAGCTGCTGCTGCTGCTGTCGCCTCTATGCCGGCTGATCTGTGTCGTGTGCCATCGCACCTTCTCTCCTACATCTCTGCAGGCATCACTCTCGCTGCCTTTCAACTGGCTCTTCTATTAGCTCCTTTTATCTTTCATGCAAACATACACTTTTGGATGCAAATATTTATTTTGTTCATGTATAATACTTGTACATATGAATGGCCTCAATCTCTCTTGTGTCTGTTCCTCCCTTGTATTTCTTATGTTCTCTCTGTCGCCGCCCTGTTTTCCTCGACTCTCGCCTCATCACTGTCACGCCCTCTGTCTTCTTTTCTCTCTGTTTTCTCCCCTTAGTCTCTCTTTTTGTGCTTTGCCTTGAGGTGATGTCTAATGAGCAAGTGGCTGGTGCTGGGAGACTGTTTTCTAGCTCTGAGGAGAGATAACAAGCCCATATGTTATGTACCACAGTGGCCACCGCAGTAGCCGACCAGTGCCAATGCTGAAAGACCCTCCCAGGGAAAAATATTTCTCATCAAATCCGTAGCACTGCCATCAAAGTGCTGGCAAGAGGCACATACTTGACAACGCTCAGCTACTATAGCTGTGAGACGTCTATGCTTTGGAGAGCAGCATACTGTAATGAAGAGTCATAAATATTTTCCCTGCATAAGTGATACGCGATGTTTTTTCTCATTATTGAAATGTATTTTTAGTTTCTCCAAGGGCCTCTGTTTTCATTACAGTGCGTGTGTGTGCTTCTAAAGAAAAACATCTGAGAGTGGAACTTTAGGCAAAGTTTAAATAGTGATATCAAGACATCCGTTTATGTCCCTTTATAGAAAGCAGCCTTGAATCTAGTCTGATGCCAAAGTTACTGCTGTAAATTTAATACAAAAAATCGCCAGATAGGGACATTTCTAACAGAGGATTCACACCATTTCTCCTCAGATTTGCAATCCCCTAAATCTGACTCTACCCCAGCATTTTAAAAAGAGCCCTCCATCAAAAATATATCCAATGAGCCATGCCCCATCACAAAAAGTGTTTAGCACTCTCCTGCACACAGAAGACTTGGTATCTAAAGCACTGCATCAGCGCTGGCTGCCATATGGTCCAAACATGCCAGACATCTGGTGGGGCAGTGGGCAGTGGGAGAAGGAACAGCCAAGTACTTTACACTCACTAGAAAAGACCAAGGATGTGCAGGAGTATGTAATTATGTAGAGCTTTTCAGCCAATAAATGTTGAGCCTCTTTCAAACACTTTTGACATAAATTGCTTTACAAACCTCTCCTATATCTTTTTCTCACTTCAAACTGAACAATAAACATGACTAAGAGTCTTCAGTCATGTTAGCAGCCCTGTGAGGCTGCACTTACTGTATGGGCACAGTGCTGCTTTGAACTAAATGCTAAACAGGGCCCTTTTCAGACATGCACTGGAACCCTAAAATTATCTGGACATTACCCAGAGGAGCTGTATGTAAGAATGCAAATGTATAAGTCAGTCCACCCAGACATTAAGCAGACTTTACCCTCTCAGCTTGTACAAAGTCCTCATAATGCCCGAGTGATCTGAGGTGACCCCATGTAAGAAAACAACAAAGTATAGTCCGGAGTATTCACACGGAGCTACTGGGCATGTTGATGATGGTCCATCATGTGATTGGTGCAAAACCAGAAGAATACAAACACTTGATGGTGCAGAAAACTTTACAATGAAGACACCCACAAAAATATCTAACTGGAAACACAATGAGATGTAGGATCTTTTGTTATGACGAGCCACCGCTGGAATTGTCAAATAACTTTAAAGCATGTCAAGAGACTGGGTTGTTTATGACCAAATTACAAACTGGCTGCGGGACTTTTATTAATTAGTATTACACATACACTCAAAACCACCAATATTAACCATATTTTGGCATCAGAATATCAGTCAGGAAGTCAGAATGATTGGTCCCATTGGAAACATGAATGTCTGTACAACACGTCAAGACAGGCCACCCCATAGTTGTTGCAATATCTGAGCCTGGATCAAAGTGGTGGGCTGACAGAGAGACTAGCGAGCTGACACTGTCATCCCTTCAGCTACACTACTAGTGTGGCTAAAAAAAGAATGGAGGTTCAGGCTCATATTGTAAGAAGGCCTACACTTATTTTTCTGACTACTGACAATAGAAAGTAGAGGTACGGTAGGGAAGTAGTCTGAATCCCCATGGGCTCAAGAAGTGCTGAGCCTGGTACACCTGAGCCATCAGGAAGCCTCTGAAATCAGATATCTCTTAGCAGGCATCTGAAGTGCAGGCTTGTGCTAGTGGCAAGCACCAAGTTCACACAAAGCAAAGACAGTTATTCCTCATGATGGCTCTTCCTCTTCTCAGAGGTAAATGAATCCCACACTGTAGGTGGAAGTCATTAACAGATCACATCAGTCATATAGTAATTTCAGTAGTTCAAAGTTATCAGTTCCGCTAATCTTTGTTTTCAGTATTGTTGTTGTTGTGTCTCTGACTAGAACCCCCACATTTGCTGCTTTGCTCTTTTTCAGCCAAAGGTGATAAAAGTGGGAAAACCTCACAGTAGACTGGCCCGAACACCAGGACAAACAGAACGACAGAACGTTCACACACAAAAACGCAAGCGTCCACATGCACGCGCACACACACACACAGCAGGTGAGCCTGAGTAATGTAGGGCACAGGCACTGAAGAAAAGGTGGCAGCATTCTGCTAAGCCATACAGGGCTGAAATGTTTAAAAGCACAGCTGTGACACATAAGGGTGAGATTCTTAAAAGCCCATATATTTACCTACATGGAAACATACACTCAGTGCTACATGCTGTGACACACCAGACACACACTGACACAAACTCTATGCACACCTCATCTTTTCCCATCAGAGAAAGGGAGCCAGCTTAGGTTTAACTGTCCCACTCAATCTCACTTCCAGAGGCATTCACAAGCGCAAAGAGCAGCGTGCCGAGGGACTGTCCATCTATCTGACAGGCCTGGGTCACACAGAGGCTGGAAAAAGATGGAGGGAAAGGATACTGGCAGGTTTTATACAAGTAATGGGTATGTGTACGGATGGAGAAAGAAATAGTGGCTCTCTATCAGAGATAAGACTGGGGTGATACACTGGTCAGAACTGATGGCCACTGGCTCACCTGGTTATTCTGTGAAATATGGCCCCGATTGCTCACCTGCAGGGCCTGTCAATACCGCTGCTGCCATGTGTGTCCATGGGATACCCCCATTTAAATGCATGAGAGCATATCTCAGCCAGCATAAAGAAGATTAAAGGAGACTGCAGTTTTATTAATTAATTTTTTTTTTTTTTACTTTTTAAAGATTCAGTCTAAGCAACATAAGCTTAGCAGCCCAGGGGAAAAAAAAGAATGGTAAATAGTTGCTTTCATTAAAACTTCAAGGAGTCAATTTCATTATGAAAGTTCAAAGGCAATAGAAAATGTGTGTGGCTGCTTTCGCCTACTTTCTGTCTCTGTCTCATATTCCTCTACTTCATCCAATTGTGTAGATACATAATATAATGGGCAAGTGACATCTACATGTAATCTTGTCTCTGGAGGGCTTGTTTGAATGGATGTGTGTCTCGTTGCTGGTCTGTTCACGGCCAGCATAATGAGGCATGCCAGAGCTTACTGCTAGGCTTCACACATAGGAGGATTTGTGCAGCATTTACAGGGGGACTCAAGTGCTCAAAACTTGAAAAGTATCTTTAATATCAAATGTGTAGTATTGCATTTTAATCTGCAATTCAGTATTTTTTATACTAAAAATGAATCAAATGATTAAATGTAATGTGAGACTTTACTTAGTCAAAAGACAAACTAAATCAAATTCAGGTGTCAGTCGTAGTGACAGTTCCACAGAGACTTTGCAGTTTCCCTCAGGTCAGCAATGAGATTTTATGTCTTTCATCTCAATGTTTTGGTTTTTACAGCCCACAATTTTACTGATTTGGTCCAGTATTCACATACACTATTGCTTTATCACAATTATCAGATACAAGCAAATTGACCGTATGCCAAATGGCGCATAGTTAAAAACTAGTTGGTAAATATAATGATAGCAGTAAGAGCCAAATTTTTCTCTCAGATGTTGGCATTTACCAAAAACAAAGCTTGAATTAGAGCCAACACTGGACTTTGTACACTCATCAGGAGGAGAAAAGTAAAACTCAGAATAAATGTTAATGTTGCTCTGTGTCTTCTGGGTGTATAAACAGGCAACACTTTGCCAACATATTAGCCTTAATATAATAATAAGTCAGTGTTGTGTTTACAGCTTGGTCCACTACCACTAAAGTTCTAGAAAATTCACTGATTAAGCGTTAAAAAATGAAACATTAAAGTTAGGTATGTAAACATTAACCATTTAAAGAAAACTGATAAAAGCCAGTCAGAGAAATGGCAACATAAATTCAGGTCAAAATCATTAAAATAACACTTTCCAAATGCGACACACCAATCAAACTAGATACCTCATCTAATAAAGTTTTTACAGAGCTTTACAGACAAATTCCCCCACTACAAATAATGGGAGGCTCTACAGTTTACATCTCTGTCTAAAATCCTTACCTTTGCGTTAGCAGCCTGTAAAATGTGCAATTTATAATCCAGCCAAAGCAAATTTTATTTTTGTTTTCTTTTGAACCATGTATCTAGAGATCTACTGAATCATTTAAGAGACATAAATACACAAAGGACATCACTGTCTTGGCATAGATTTAACACAAATTGGTGTTTAGATGGCATCATGGGTGGTGTAATGTCTGCAATAAAGAAACTAAATTGTGTTCAAGGTTTCAAGTGCCATGCTCCATGTTCTCCATGCTGGAAATCTCGAGACAAGCAATAGCTTTGCCTTCAATAAATGGCTGCTGACAGCTGCTGGAAATGGATGGTGCTTGGTGAGGAAGAAATTTCGTTGATGTGTTTACTTTTTTCCATTGGTGAGTGGAAGCTTCATTGATCTCTCTTAACAAGCATTTTTTTCCACCCAGACAGGTAAGGAGGGATCATTCTGCAAAAAGTATGCAGACTGAACTCCATGGCTGGCAGCAATAATATGTATAGTATGTGGGTGAGATCACGGCACTGTAGCAGCAGAGCCCGACCGACCGCCGATATCTAAAATTAATGATAGCCCTACCAAATTCACATTTACCCTCTGCATCTCTCTCGGTTTGTCAGTGTTCCTATATCTGAACCTGTCTGCATGCACCCATGGTTAGTGTGAAAGGAGTCAACAAAACACCTCAGCAACAGCACAAATATGGTGTGGTGCAAGATGCAGAAAGGTGAGGGGTGTACAGGGGCAAATGAAAAGAGGAAGGAGGAGTCAAGATGGGAGGAAGTGGAGTGGAGGACAGTGGATAGCTTCACAGGCGACGAAAGGTTTTGACTGTCCCATGATAATTGTTAAAGGTCAGTACTGCTCCTTGCACAGACTGTACAGAAGATATGTGCAAACACACACACGCACATATCTGTGCACACTCACCTTTCACCTCCTGCTAGGGTGCTCTTTAGGGTGACGCAACTGCCTTTAGAGAGTTCTGTGGATTAGCTCCTTAAATACCACAGCATTGTGATACAAGGATGGAGGTAATGAAAAGAAGAAAAGGTGGCTATGTGTGGAAGAGGAGGCACTTGGTGGCTCCTATATTTTAGTCTGAAATTCACTGATGCCTACTAGAGATAAAGGCTGTCTCCTGAGTTAGAGTCAATAATAACGTTATACTGTTAAAAACAAGAAAAAGAGTGCTCACAAATACAAAGTCCAACATACTAGAAGGGGATGTGTTTTAAATTGAAAAAAGTAATTTTTTCTGAGCTCTTTGTTTACAAGAATAAACTGAGCTGTAACACTGCACCAAACTCTGATCGTCTGATTTTGTGTTGTGAAAAAAGCAGCATACCTGCATCCTATTGTTGCATTCATTCTCGATTCTCTATGCTCCAGAGCAAGTGTCTGCAGCACATTAACATGTGTCACTTCTGAATGGTCACAGCATATTGAAATGGTGTCACTGCAGCCAAGGAACAGCTGCTTACGGGACTATTCACTTTGTTTGCTACTTTATAGTCCCTCTGTTTCTGTGACATTTATGAATGGATAATGCCATCTGTCTTGGAGGAAAAACTGCTTGGAAAGAAGGTTTGGGTGATAACTTTTAGATTTAAGAGCTAATCCAGCTTGCCCGACCAGACTGGTTTTGGCCATAAACACAACAAATATAAGACTTACTGTATGATACTACTGTACTGAAATATAAGCAAAAATTCCGGCCAGTGAATATAACTTGTTATCTGTGCTGGACTGCATTCTCAAATGAAAGCAGCAGTGTTAGAAGAAAGTTTAACAAGAGAATTAGTTGACGGGTTGAGATTAGCTGCATTACAATTTTCATATTAACAAGACTACTTATCATTTCATAAAGGTCAGTGCATAATAAAGTGCTGACTTTAATTGAAAAGCGACAATATCAGATCAATGCTAATTTGAATCAGCTGATTAAGCACAGTCGTACAGTGACTAGGAAGTAGGTAAAAAAAAAAAAACAAAAGGAAAGAAAGCCAGCTATTGGATTGTGAGACCAACATGAGATCAATACCATCAATACTATTGTCAAGCTTTAATGAACTCATGGAACCTGCAAACATCCAGCACATACTTATGCAGATTGTAGTTGTTTGCATAGGTTAGGACAGACACAGAGAGACATTCATACACACATAGACACATGTGCATTCATTGTACGGTAGAACTACTAGCATCAGGACAATGCATGTCAAAATCCATTCGACTGTTATGGTTCCTTTAGTTTACATCAGCAGTTTTCAAATTGTGAGGCGTGCTTCTCGTGGGGGGCACCAGAGGACTTCAGGGGAGGTGCAACGTGAGGAAAATAAACTAGAAAAGATAACTGTATACATTAAACTTCATGCGTGTTAGGTAAAATGGATCGATTTGTAGTACCTACACCGAGAGAGGAGACAGAGTCTGGGCTGAGCAGAAAATGGAATAAGTATGATGGTGATTATTTAAAGTTTGGATTTTTATGGACTGGTCCTCATGATGCTCCACTGCCACGATGTGTTATTTGCAAAGTGGTACTAGCATGAGACCATGTACAGGTATGTGCCAAAAAATTAGAATATAGAGGAAAAGTCCATTTATTTCAATAATTTGTTTCAAAAAGTGAAACTTGTATGTTATATTAGTTCACTGCACACAAAGTGAAATATTTCAAGCCTTTATTTGTTTCAATTTTGATGATTATGGATTAAAGACAAAAAAAACCCAAATCCAGTATTTCACAAAATTAGAATATCATGACAGAATTCAACATTGTAGGCTCCTTGTGTCCCAATCTAGTCAGCTAATTAATGCAAAACACCTGCAAAGGTTTCCTCAGCCTTGAAATTGTCTCAGTCTGGCTTAGTAGGCTTCAGAATCATGGGGAAGACTGCTGACTTGACGGTTGTGCAGACGACCATCATTGACACCCTCCATAAGGAGGAAAAGTCTCAAAAGGCAATTGCAAAAGAAGCTGGATGCTCACAGAGCGCAGTATCAAAGTATATTAACAGAGTGTTAAGAAGAAGGGAAGAATGTGGCCGGAAAAGGTGCAAAAGTGACAGGGATGACCGCAGCCTTGAGAGGATTGTCAAGCAAGGGCGATTCAGAAATCTGGGGGAGCTTCATAAGGAGTGGACTGAGGCTGGTGTCAGTGCATCAAGAACCACCACATACAGATGTCTGCATGACATGGGTTACAGCTGTAGAATTCCATGCGTCAAGCCACTCCTGAACCACTTTCTCAACAAATGAGCCAACAGAAGCGTCTGTGCTGGGCTAAGGAGAAACAGTACTGGTCTATTGCCCAGTGGTCCCAAGTCCTGTTTTCAGATGAAAGCA
>NW_018127888.1:1136377-1144754 GCF_001952655.1 Monopterus albus | reverse complement strand
ATTTGGGGTTTTTTTTTGTCTTTAATCCATAATCATCAAAATTGAAACAAATAAAGGCTTAAAATATTTCACTTTGTGTGTAGTGAACTAATATAACATACAAGTTTCACTTTTTGAAACAAATTATTGAAATAAATGGACTTTCCCTCGATATTCTAATTTTTTGGCACATACCTGTAAACTTCGGCATCACCAAGCATCCAAGTTTGGTGACGAAGACAGAGGAAACTAGAGGAACTGCGGTCATAGAAGAAAGTAATTGATACATTTAGCACTGTAAATGTTACAGGGTTGAAGAATGAGGGGCTACTCACTCTGCAACACATTTATTTCTGTAAAAGACAAAACAGTAGTCAGTTTCAGGAGCGCACGCTTTGCCTGTACTGTGCATTCGTTCATCAAGTACTGACTACTTTTTCGGCTGGCGTCAGCTGCTAATGCCCAAGGCATGGAGCACCCCCGCCGGCGAGGCTGAGCACACCGGCACGAACAATCCCTTTCTGTTACAACACGCACACTAGACCAAGCACCAAATAGACTCTTGACAGTAGGTTCCTCAGCGGTTTTGGCCCCATTCATGACTCTAGTTCAAAATTAAATGGGGGGCACCTATCTTTACACCCATAAATCACACAGTGCCACATAAATACAAAGGCAACCGAACCATCATATTGCTTTGCATTATACATAGCCAAGGCAGGCATATGGAATATGCACAATGTGGAGATGATAAACAACAGTGCTCTGCATGGTGCACAGTGATGATTTGGTTTGGTGGTTGGCTGAGTTTGATGTGTTCAAAAATCATTTGACTTGAGTAAAACTGCACAAATAGGCCTCACAATGTATGATCCTGTTAAAGTGAGGCTATTTTGGTATTACACTTTCAGGTGATGTACTATTTACAGCACAAAGAAACTCTCTGATGATGCTGTGAAGACTTAAAATCTGTAGCCATATTAGTTCATGATCAAATTGCACAGTCTTTATCTACACAATTCTACAGTTTTTTCCCACAATGAAAGCTGATAGAAATCCTCCATCCTGTGAAACATAATGTAACAATGCTAGCGTGAGGAAGGTGCCAGAGACAGACGTTGCAGCAACAACAGAACCAAGCACACACTGAACACACACAAAACCCCGCCAACCCCAAACATTCCCGCCCAGAGGGGCATTATGGGAGATCCCGCCAGGTGCTTCCTCCCAAGGCATTCTGGGGCACCTCGCCAAGTGCCTCGCCACCCCCTACACTACAATAAATTGCATGCAGAGTTTGACTCACCAGCGACTATTTTTATCAGAGGATCTTTGTTTTCACAAAAAAATACAGCACATTATTCATCAATCTCAAAAACGGCAGATGTGATTTTAAGCAGTCAAAGTTCCTGATGCTTCTGTATTACACCCACTAATTGCTATGGTAGAAACCATAGTACTCAGTAACACTAGACAATTTAATACGAAATGTATTGTGTTACAGGGCATGGGCGTTCTTACAAACTTACACAGTGGCTTCCTTTTACCACAATAATCCTCTCATACATACAGTATACGACTGGTGCTCTGCTATTACCCTTTTATACTTGTTGTTTCTTAGTTGACACTGTGTCACTCTTCCATCTTTGTGTAAAATGTTAGTTGTATGATAGTGGAAGGTCATATCCCATAACACTGATCAATTGCTTAGCGGTGCATGTTAAGTATGAATACCATTTAAAAATACACACAGAAAAATTATGTCCACAATTATTACAGATCACTGGATGTCCCCAGTGTACATCAGTTTTATGCAAATGGACTTGGAGAAAGCTTTAGCTCATCCAGCATGACAATGGTTATAAAGTAATAGGCTATTAAACTTTTTAATATATGACATATTTTTCTTTTACATTTAGAGAACTGCACTCCCAACGTCTGTACCTCAGGTGTGGAACAGTAACATTAATAACAGCCGTGCAGTTTATATCAGCTACAAACAGGATTTAGTACCATTGATAGCAACATGAAAGAAGTGGTGGAACATTTAAGTTGAACATTATGCAAATTCCAAAAACCTCATCATTGCAGCATAGTTATAATTTTAATGAAGTGATATTTGGTTCAAGTTCAACCTGTATATCGTGAATATTATTCTGTAATATCTCTCCATAGGCTTTGACAACAGTGAAATTAACAGGTTGTAGGACCAAACAGATAGCCAGCACAAAAGGTCATGTGCTGCATAACACACTTCCAATCACCAAGACAACTACAGCTTCTCTCTATAATTGTAAAACCATCATAACCTTTCATCACCCAGATCTCAGTATATACCACATATTCCAGAGCATTTCCTATCTGGACTGTGCTTTACATTATGCGAGTCCGAAGCCATGTGGAGGCATAAAATTGCAACCAAAGCAGCGACACTGCAAAGGAGTGTGCCCAAGAGCCAGGGATCACAGGCCGATGACCCCAAAGGTCATCTTCTTCATCACCATGAATCTGTAACATTAGGATACGTTAGGACTGACTTACTACAAAATCTGAAATTTAAGAAATCTGGTAACACTGCCTGGACAACAGATCCAGTAATGGACCCATAGTCATGACCTGTGTGTGATGTAGACACACATGTACATGCATCCACTTGCTAAAGATTTTCTCCTAATGCAAGGACCATGCATCTATTTTCTGGTCTGTTAGCTTTGATATGTTTTCTGAACATCTATAATATTGAAATGTAACAAATATATAATCCAATAGCCCTTGTTACTGGCTACATATCAGCATTTAATCTAATTAATTTGCTAGTCATATCATACTAATTTATCACAAGCCATCATTTTAAGTTCTGGAACCTTGGACTTGTGGGCACTACATAGTGGACTTCAGGAAGAAGAGGAGAACCAACCACAACCCAGTGTTCAATGGAGAGTGTAACCATTTTCAAATTTCTGGGGGTGAATATTACTGAGGACCTCTCCTGTTCCTCACATACATCCACCATCACTGGGTCTGTTCTTCCTGAGTATGCTGAGGAGAGCAGGTGTGCCACAGAACCTTCTGGTTAACTTTTACAGGTGCACTGTGGAGAGCATTATGACTTGCTGTAATACAGAGTGGTTTGTCAGCTGCACCAAAAAGTACCAGAAGGCTCTACAAAGACTCATAAAAATGGATCAGCACATTACTGGGACCCAGCTTCTTGCAATTGGGGACATCTACCAGGCCCGCTGTCGAGGCAGGGCCCTAAACATCATTCGTGACCCAACACACCCCGTTTACCATCACTTCCAGTTACTCCCCTCTGGTAGGCGTTACAGGATAATTCAGACACATGGTACAAGACTGAAAAACAGCTTTCCCCCCCAAGCTGTCAAAATAATGAACATGGCCTGAGCCACCACCTCCCCTCTACACTCATTCCTATATTCACTCACACACACTGAGGACTGTGTCTAAATGTGCCCTAAAGTTATTCATTTGTTATAGTACGGCTCACTGTTACAACACAATATTGCTGCTATCTACTTAATTTACACTGCCTGTATTATTTGCACAATTTTTAAATTGTCTGTTTTTCATTCTAATGTCCAGTGTTTTAAATGTTATGTCTCAGGGAGTACTATCTGAATACTGTCTGACCTCTTTCAATACAATGACGATAAAAGCTACTTGACTTGTCTTGTTGTAATAATATGCATTTTTAAAATTTTACAAATTGGCTTAAAAGAAGGCATGAATCAAATACCACACTCCATAGACATGCAAGTTGAACTTTTGCTCACTACTGCTAACCTTGTGCCAGAATTTAAATTTGGCGTTATCTAAAATTTCCCAATTATTGCCATTTGCTCTAAGTTTTACTAGTTATTTTTTATATCACTCTCATTATTAGTGTTTGTTTAGCATGTTTGGCCAAATACATTTAAAGTCAGGTTATCACAGCTCCTGACATTTAGCCCTATAAACATTCTCTGCCTTAGGCCAGTTAGGATCACAACTTTATTTTAAGAATGTGAAATGTCAGAATAATAGTAGAGAAAAAGATTTATTTCAGCTTTTATTTCTTTCATCATATTCCCAGTAGGTCAGATTTTTACATACACTCAGATAGCACTTGGCAGCACTGCCTTTAAATTGTTTAACTTGGGTGAAATGTTTCGGGATGCCTTCCTCCTGACAGAACTGGTGGAACTGAGGTTTTTAGGCGTCCTTGTTCATGCACACTTTTACAGTTCTGCCCACAAATTTTCTATTGGATTGAGCTCATGGCTTTGTGATGGCCACTCCAATACTTTGATTTTGCCACAACTTTGGAAGTATGCTTGGGGTTACTGTCCATTTGGAAGATTCATTTGTAATCAAACTTGAACTCCCTGGCTGATGTCTTGAGATGTTGCTTCAATGTATCCACATAATCTTCCTTCCTCATGATGCCATCTATTTTGTGAAGTGCCCCAGTTCCTCCTGCAGCAAAGCACCCCTACTGCTGCCACCCCCATGCTTCACGGTTGGGATGGTGTTCTTTAACTCGCAAGCCTCCCCTTTTTTTCTCCAGACAATCCCAGCTGACATTGGGTGAGAGGCAGGGTTACACTGTGGACAGGTTGCCAGTCTATCACAGGTCAGACACTTAAAGACAACCACACACATTCACACTCACTCCTATAGGCAATTTAGAGTCACCAATCAACCTAAGCTGCATGTCTTTGGACTGCAGGAGGAAGCTGGAATACCCGGAGAGAACCCACACAGGCTCAAACCCAGAACCTTCTTGCTTTGAGGCGACAGCGCTAACCACCGCAACCACAGGTAATAATTTCTATTTTATGAAGCTTTTCAGGTCACCAAGCTGCGAAGAAAATTTTTTGTATTGGTGTCATTATTATGCCTGAATCTACAAAGTCATTTCAGTAGACGAATGTTTAAATTGGATATGTGTAATAATTATTTTAATATTTAATCTATTAATATTTATGAATATTCCCCAATTCATGACAAGCTAATTTCACATGCATGAATACACACACTCACACCTACATCCCCACATATATAAAGCCCTCTTGACTAGGTAATAGACACAGCAAGCATCAACATCAATCCTTCAAGTCATCACAGCACTAGCCTGACTTGCTATCGGCTAAAGCTATATGCCTGTGTTTCATAAAAATCTAACTGGATTAAAGTAGAAAGCTTGCCATTATATTGGGATTCCTGTCATGTGCAGTGACCCTGCTGCCTGATACTACTTGTCTGCGAATGCACCACTTTTTCATCCACTACAAATTTACTTTGTCTGATCATTTGTTTTCCAATTATGTCTCTGTCCCTGCTAGCAGAAAATTGTCAGCTTTGGTTATGTGAACCTGCTCTTGGGTCTGTAACCAGGGGCAATATTTGATGCTTGGAACATTTTTATACCCATTAAAAGATGAAGGCAGGGTGAATTATTATCCCACACAGCTGATTGGGTTTTGTGGGGGTTGATTTAGGTTGCTGCACGTGATGGTATATGAGAAACACACCAAGACATTCTTATCTTCCCTTAATGAAAGTCTTGAACCTTATACAGAGTAGAAAGAGAGTGGATAAAGAAACTGGAGATAAATAAATGGCCGTTCACAAAGCAGGGTTTTACTTATGTACTCTTGGTATTTAACCAGTATTCCTCACATATTAAGTTACAGTAATATTTGACCACAATTTAAAAGTAAATAAAAACTTCACAGTAACACTTTCTCAGTAATTGCCAGAAACTGCCTACGCCTTGAGTGCTGCACTGCAATTTAGATGAAAGATGCTGAACTTAAAGTCAAGGAGAAGATTGCAACCATTCTGTATACTGGGAAAACACAACAAATGAGCCAACAATGGCAGCAAAGCTGAATGGAACTTTGAGAAGCAGAGCAGAGGACACGGTAGCAGAGAAAGAAAACAACAGAATCAGTGTTTGGCTATAACTGTCACATTAGCTGTGATAAATGAAGCTGCTGACAGAACCTCCAGAAGACGATGCAGGAAATTCCAGTGACCAAGGGCTGAATAATCAGACACAATGGATTCTGGGAAGGAGAGGCAATTTGCTGCTCATGGTTCCCAGCGGAGGGGCATCAATTCACATATTGACCTTTAAAAATGCTATTAATGGATAATATCTTCAGTTCAAAGCTGCATGAGAAGTTCTCTAGTAGGGTATTGTGGGTGGTGAAATTACACCACAGTGCATTGCTCCTCTGACAGGCAGCAGTATTTATCAGGGGTCAGGTTTCACATCGGACAGTCAGTCCATTTAAAATGGAAAGGACAGTTAAAACAATAACATGCTTTGAATAATGAATCAGTCAACTGTGGTGAAAGGTCTTGAGCTGCAAGAGAAGGTTTGTCATTGTACATACACTACAGTGCTGCAGTGTTTTCTAAAGGACAGATGGCAGTTGCAGTATTTATTGCTGAAAGCAATTCATGCATCAAGACACACATGGCCACACACATGTAAACAAGCAAACAAATAAATTCAGGTACTACACTCATAACTGTTTACTGCAATTTGTGGCTTTGGAAAACGAGACATTGGAGACTTGCAATGGCATTTTGATAATAAACTTTTTTTTGTGTGGACTTGATGCACAATTCTGTGTTTTTATGGTGCTTATTCCTCCAAGGTCCCAAAAGGCTGCTAGCACTTCAAAAACATTTCACAGGTTTAAAGAAGAACCTAAAGGGTCAAGTATTATGACCGTATAAAACACAGTATGCAGTTGCTGTGAGAAGATCGGAATATGGGATTTGATGAGGTTGCTTTTGCTAACAATCTTTGTTGACAATTTTTGACAATTTATTAAACAGTGTAAAGGTCAGGATAGACTAAGGACAGAGAAATGACTTGTGACATCTTACTGAGCCAGTTAGATGTAGTAGTATAATACTGTATATAGTGTTTAGAGCTTTGAAATGTGTTATTCAGTTGTAATTATGGAAACAGGTCGAAAGCATGCAGCTGTAGCGAGCAGCTGGCTAGCTTAGCTTAGCATAAAGAACAAACATCAAGTTGTGGTTGTGCTAAGTTGAGTTAAGCTAAGCTAACCACCTGCTGGATGATCAGCAAGAAACTGAATATGTGTACTTTCCAAAATGCTGAACCATTCTTTTAGGAATTTTTAATTATATGGCACTGCAGTACTCTAGTAAGGTAAGGGATATTTATCTGTATATTGCCTTTCAAAAACAAGGTAATTCAGTATGCTTTATATAAGCCATAAAAAAGCAAACGTATAAATGAAACACAAGGCGGTATAAAAACACATATAAACAGGATTTAAAAAGGATGCAATAAAATTGAATCTGAAATTGAATAAAACAGAATAAACAGAAGAGTAAATATTAACTTATTAATTTTAAAAAAGAGCACTAGTTAGGTTTGTTCCAGATACAGTACATGGTGTATATGAACGGGATGCTGCTTCTCTGTGCTAAATTTCGACTCCAGGTAGTAAGCAGACCTATGCAGGATGACCTGCACTGGCTGGCCAGTTCATAACACAGCAGCAGTGGATCAGCAGATTGTTCATCAGCAGGGATGAACATAAAGTTTACTAAAAAATTGGGGCTAAAATATGACACAGAATATGTCATCTCTTTCATCTCATCTGCAACCTTAAAACCCAAAAGACAACTTTGGGAATACATTTTGGGGGGAAAAACTTTCATGAAAAAATAAAATTTCCACTCTGCAGACCTTGGATCAAATTCGACAGCATCTTTTTAGTCTTCTCTCAGTTACATCTTACTGTCATCTTTCCTGTTGCCTCCATTTCAGAGAAAAATCCTTCCTATTCTTTGAAATGGGAAACTACTGCTAAAAGCTTTTCAAGTACACTTAAGATTTCTTTGAACTTGAACAAGAGATTCTGCTGCTGCTAGGCGACGTTTGTCACATACAGCTTTATCTTATGACAATATATATTCATATAGTTTCACTGCAGACACCTTAGAGGGACACATCTTCACATTTAACAACAGAAAGCGATGACACTGATGTCTGCTGCTTGTGTGCTGTTGGACAATGCTGTCTCCAACATTTGCAGTATAATTTAAAATATGCAAAAATATAATAAGTGAAATGTTTGGCAGATGAGTGGCATCAAGTTGTTTAGCATATACTGTGTGATATTTACCCAATTTCCAAGTTTATATCTTTCCAGATGACATGGGCAAATGGTCTATTATATATTTACCATTACTGCTGGTGTTTAGGCAGATACAGCTTACCTTGCACAATGAGGTAGACCTGTGAGGTCTTGGGCTGCTGTTTAGTCTGTATGGAGCAGGTGTACGACCCCTCATCATATACGTCCACCTACACACAATAAGACAGAATATTGCTATTAGT
>NW_018127888.1:1114454-1134973 GCF_001952655.1 Monopterus albus | reverse complement strand
TTAATCTATTAATATTTATGAATATTCCCCAATTCATGACAAGCTAATTTCACATGCATGAATACACACACTCACACCTACATCCCCACATATATAAAGCCCTCTTGACTAGGTAATAGACACAGCAAGCATCAACATCAATCCTTCAAGTCATCACAGCACTAGCCTGACTTGCTATCGGCTAAAGCTATATGCCTGTGTTTCATAAAAATCTAACTGGATTAAAGTAGAAAGCTTGCCATTATATTGGGATTCCTGTCATGTGCAGTGACCCTGCTGCCTGATACTACTTGTCTGCGAATGCACCACTTTTTCATCCACTACAAATTTACTTTGTCTGATCATTTGTTTTCCAATTACGTCTCTGTCCCTGCTAGCAGAAAATTGTCAGCTTTGGTTATGTGAACCTGCTCTTGGGTCTGTAACCAGGGGCAATATTTGATGCTTGGAACATTTTTATACCCATTAAAAGATGAAGGCAGGGTGAATTATTATCCCACACAGCTGATTGGGTTTTGTGGGGGTTGATTTAGGTTGCTGCACGTGATGGTATATGAGAAACACACCAAGACATTCTTATCTTCCCTTAATGAAAGTCTTGAACCTTATACAGAGTAGAAAGAGAGTGGATAAAGAAACTGGAGATAAATAAATGGCCGTTCACAAAGCAGGGTTTTACTTATGTACTCTTGGTATTTAACCAGTATTCCTCACATATTAAGTTACAGTAATATTTGACCACAATTTAAAAGTAAATAAAAACTTCACAGTAACACTTTCTCAGTAATTGCCAGAAACTGCCTACGCCTTGAGTGCTGCACTGCAATTTAGATGAAAGATGCTGAACTTAAAGTCAAGGAGAAGATTGCAACCATTCTGTATACTGGGAAAACACAACAAATGAGCCAACAATGGCAGCAAAGCTGAATGGAACTTTGAGAAGCAGAGCAGAGGACACGGTAGCAGAGAAAGAAAACAACAGAATCAGTGTTTGGCTATAACTGTCACATTAGCTGTGATAAATGAAGCTGCTGACAGAACCTCCAGAAGACGATGCAGGAAATTCCAGTGACCAAGGGCTGAATAATCAGACACAATGGATTCTGGGAAGGAGAGGCAATTTGCTGCTCATGGTTCCCAGCGGAGGGGCATCAATTCACATATTGACCTTTAAAAATGCTATTAATGGATAATATCTTCAGTTCAAAGCTGCATGAGAAGTTCTCTAGTAGGGTATTGTGGGTGGTGAAATTACACCACAGTGCATTGCTCCTCTGACAGGCAGCAGTATTTATCAGGGGTCAGGTTTCACATCGGACAGTCAGTCCATTTAAAATGGAAAGGACAGTTAAAACAATAACATGCTTTGAATAATGAATCAGTCAACTGTGGTGAAAGGTCTTGAGCTGCAAGAGAAGGTTTGTCATTGTACATACACTACAGTGCTGCAGTGTTTTCTAAAGGACAGATGGCAGTTGCAGTATTTATTGCTGAAAGCAATTCATGCATCAAGACACACATGGCCACACACATGTAAACAAGCAAACAAATAAATTCAGGTACTACACTCATAACTGTTTACTGCAATTTGTGGCTTTGGAAAACGAGACATTGGAGACTTGCAATGGCATTTTGATAATAAACTTTTTTTTGTGTGGACTTGATGCACAATTCTGTGTTTTTATGGTGCTTATTCCTCCAAGGTCCCAAAAGGCTGCTAGCACTTCAAAAACATTTCACAGGTTTAAAGAAGAACCTAAAGGGTCAAGTATTATGACCGTATAAAACACAGTATGCAGTTGCTGTGAGAAGATCGGAATATGGGATTTGATGAGGTTGCTTTTGCTAACAATCTTTGTTGACAATTTTTGACAATTTATTAAACAGTGTAAAGGTCAGGATAGACTAAGGACAGAGAAATGACTTGTGACATCTTACTGAGCCAGTTAGATGTAGTAGTATAATACTGTATATAGTGTTTAGAGCTTTGAAATGTGTTATTCAGTTGTAATTATGGAAACAGGTCGAAAGCATGCAGCTGTAGCGAGCAGCTGGCTAGCTTAGCTTAGCATAAAGAACAAACATCAAGTTGTGGTTGTGCTAAGTTGAGTTAAGCTAAGCTAACCACCTGCTGGATGATCAGCAAGAAACTGAATATGTGTACTTTCCAAAATGCTGAACCATTCTTTTAGGAATTTTTAATTATATGGCACTGCAGTACTCTAGTAAGGTAAGGGATATTTATCTGTATATTGCCTTTCAAAAACAAGGTAATTCAGTATGCTTTATATAAGCCATAAAAAAGCAAACGTATAAATGAAACACAAGGCGGTATAAAAACACATATAAACAGGATTTAAAAAGGATGCAATAAAACTGAATCTGAAATTGAATAAAACAGAATAAACAGAAGAGTAAATATTAACTTATTAATTTTAAAAAAGAGCACTAGTTAGGTTTGTTCCAGATACAGTACATGGTGTATATGAACTGGATGCTGCTTCTCTGTGCTAAATTTCGACTCCAGGTAGTAAGCAGACCTATGCAGGATGACCTGCACTGGCTGGCCAGTTCATAACACAGCAGCAGTGGATCAGCAGATTGTTCATCAGCAGGGATGAACATAAAGTTTACTAAAAAATTGGGGCTAAAATATGACACAGAATATGTCATCTCTTTCATCTCATCTGCAACCTTAAAACCCAAAAGACAACTTTGGGAATACATTTTGGGGAGAAAAACTTTCATGAAAAAATAAAATTTCCACTCTGCAGACCTTGGATCAAATTCGACAGCATCTTTTTAGTCTTCTCTCAGTTACATCTTACTGTCATCTTTCCTGTTGCCTCCATTTCAGAGAAAAATCCTTCCTATTCTTTGAAATGGGAAACTACTGCTAAAAGCTTTTCAAGTACACTTAAGATTTGTTTGAACTTGAACAAGAGATTCTGCTGCTGCTAGGCGACGTTTGTCACATACAGCTTTATCTTATGACAATATATATTCATATAGTTTCACTGCAGACACCTTAGAGGGACACATCTTCACATTTAACAACAGAAAGCGATGACACTGATGTCTGCTGCTTGTGTGCTGTTGGACAATGCTGTCTCCAACATTTGCAGTATAATTTAAAATATGCAAAAATATAATAAGTGAAATGTTTGGCAGATGAGTGGCATCAAGTTGTTTAGCATATAATGTGTGATATTTACCCAATTTCCAAGTTTATATCTTTCCAGATGACATGGGTAAATGGTCTATTATATATTTACCATTACTGCTGGTGTTTATGCAGATACAGCTTACCTTGCACAATGAGGTAGACCTGTGAGGTCTTGGGCTGCTGTTTAGTCTGTATGGAGCAGGTGTACGACCCCTCATCATATACGTCCACCTACACACAATAAGACAGAATATTGCTATTAGTTTGAATGTAAATTTATATTCTTATTATATTACTACTAGCAGAGCGTTATGTTTTCCTTTACATACTTTGTTAGCTTTTTACTGATATGGTTTATCATGATATTGTGCTTCCTATTCATTGACATTTTAATTTTATTATAATGGTCAGAGAAATTCCCAAAATCAATATTTATGATTCTTAAACTAGCAAAATGCAACTGCAATACCAACACCGACAACTATAGCGTGCAATATGATGTCATTCTGAATGAATGTCCTCTGGGAACGAGAATTAATGTAAAAGAAAAAATGTAATAATAATAAAAACATCAACAACTACAACAATAATATTGTTATTATTATCGCCAATCATGCCTCCCTACATTTCTTACTCTCTTCAGTCTTATTCATGTTTACACTAACTGGCTGTCTGCTATAAATTACATACTGCTAATCTGCATCCATAAATACATTTGGAAAGAAATACAATGCCACTGGGATTACAACGTAATGAGGAAATAGCAAGTCACAAAACATTTGTAGTGACTATATCAACAAAATATTCACTGATGACATATTTAATTTGTTTTTCCCACCATGTCTGGATTTGTCATTATTACATTTTTTAATGGTTATGCTTAGGGAAAGGTCATGGTCTTGGTTAAGTGAGTTCTTAGGTAGGTTCACAAAGACAAATGCTATTCACTTATTTGCTGAGAATTAAATGCTAAGATTGATACCAATCTCAGATCTGCCTATTAAATATGAATGATTTTTAGCTTTTAGAGGTTTGGCTGTTTACCCCTGTCTCTAGCCTTCACGCTAAAGCTAAAGTAACTATCCTGGCTCCAGTGTCATATTTGGTGGGCACACAATCATATATCTCAAAAGGTCAAACTAGTTGTGCAAGTATTAAGTTGTGCTAGCAGAGATTTTCATGTTAAACCCTCCTGCTCTTAAAAAAATAAATTTAAGTCAAGGTGAGCAGTTTGTTAAGGTCATGTTTCATGAGTTTTAACAGGGTCACTCAAACAAAAAAAGAAACTAAAATTCACTTCTTTTCCATTGCTAAATACAAGTGTCGTCCAAACCCAGCTCATGATGAATCAGATTTGTACTGCTGGGATTACAGTCCACTCCAGTTTGCACCATCTACAGTCACGTTACCTTTTGTATACGCAGGCTGTATTCCAGCTGTCCTTTAGTGACCAGATCTACTCTGGGGTCCAGGGACCACTTGTCCTGACCAGCAAAGATGATGTTGGATCGATTGAGCCAGGCCACTCGAGAAACTTTGTCATCAACGTAGCACCTGCAGGCAAGACAACAGCAAGTGAGGCAAGAAGAAGGAAGTCTTGGCTTTTCATTAGCGGGATGCAGTGCAAACAGGTGTGAAAACAAAGATCGTCCTTCATTTCCTGAGATGTAACTTAAAGGAAATTTACTGATTTATAAACAGGAAATAAAAAAACAACACCAGAGTAAACAAGTTGTATGAAAGTCAGAAGTGTTTTCACTAAGGGCTTATTCACACAAACGTCTTGAAATAACAGCCCAAGCTGTGTATACAGTATTGCAATACAATTCAGCAGTGCTACTGTATGTTTGATACTGCTGACCAGCATGGTTCCAAAGTTAGTTAACTAAATCGGATAAGTCAGCATTCCACGTATCGTGAAGTCTCGAAAGAAAAGTCAAAGTTCAGGAGCATCTCTTTTTCTTATTCATCCCTCACGCTTTCTCTTCCTCCCACTCACTGTCTATCACTGTCTCCCTTCAGCCCCCCTCTACTTCTTTGCATCTACCTCCCTTCCTCTCTGATAAATACAGTGCATCTTCTTTAACTGTTAGCTTATCCCTATGGAAGAGAGAGTACACTGGCATCCTCGTTTACTCCTTGCTGCATACCGTCAGCGCATTACACCACGTAAGCTTATGCTAAGACATCTAAAACGGAAGGAAAGGGAGCTGAGTGTCTGCCTAATGAATAAATGTAAATGTGAGAAGAAGTCAGAATCAATGAAAATGGACATCAGCCGTAATGCAAGCTGGCAGTGGATGTGCCTCAAATGCAAATTTCAAGAACTCCCTGAGCCTTGTGCATGCTGCTTTACAGCGTGTTAGGCTACAAGACAGCAGATTAGTGAGGCAGCGGAATGAGGCTGTCTTTGGCAGGTGATCCCGGGTGACGCACAAAAGTGGTGGTGCAGCCACCCCAGCCTGTTACCCAGTGGGAGCTTGATGTCAGATTTGTTGAGGGCTTGTACTCGCAGCTTGAATCCTTCCTGATGTTTCTTCCCTTTGTGTGGCACCCAGATAACTCACTGTATTTACTGACTGTTTGACACCTACCGTCTACTTCCCTCACTGTAAAGTGTTCATCCAGTTTGGTTTCAAATATCTTCAGGGCTTTAATTAATAGAGACAATTCAAAAGCATCCTGAGCCAATTCAGACACATTTATCTATAATAATGAAGAGCTACAGTAGATGAACAGCTATTCCCCAAAACTATCCAGAATACAGAGGAAATGTCTGAAGCATTAAAATAGAGCCTGACTCTCATAATTCAAATCAATGCAGATTATTTTATGACTCAAATTTAGTATGGGTATTTTGAGCTTTAACCTTGGCAAATCATCCATGAATGATGGGCCCCTGCAGTGCGTAATTCATGCAAGTTACGTGTTCAAACCTTCAGAACACTGCTTTTATTTTCTAGAGAAGAGCTCAGCGCTTTCAAAGACATAAAAATAGCCTCTACAATATACCAGAAATACCTATAATTGTGCACAAAATGTCCTACCAATATTTCAATTAACAGAAAAAAGGTCATTTCCATTGGTGCCTAATGCCTCTTTGTTCAACAGCTGCTCACTATATATTTTGATTCAGCACACAACATCAAGCATTAGTTTAGGAAAGTGGTTATGGTTCCTTCAGCCTAAAAAATGCTAAGATGCACATTTGCTTTGAACAATTTAAAAAACAAAATTCTATTTTCTACATATTTAATGGTTCTAATGTATAATTTACCATTGAACAACCGCTCCTTTTCTAATGCACCACATTAGTGAAACATATAAACACACAGTGACAGGTTAAACAGCTTTTAGGTGTTTGCAGTGAAGCAATAAACTGTCTGAATGGTTGCATCTTGTTTGTTTTCACCAAGCTTGCTTCCTCTCATCCCTTATTACCACTCGTCTCCCACCATGAAGTCACCAAGAGGAGGTGAAAAAAGAACAGAAAGAAAGTGGAAGACGTGAACAGAATCATGACACCAATTTCCTAGAGCTGTCTTTTTCAAAAACCCAGATTAGACAAAACTTTATGCTGTTACTGAACCTGAATTTTGATCTTATAAGCATCGTATTAGAGGAGTCTCTCTATAGAGTTGAGGATTTATGGTCACTTCTGTGACTTGCAACACATACAGTACTGTATGCTACTAGCAATAAACCCTTAGAAATGTCCTTAAACGTAATACTTATAAGTTAAACGTATGAAGGTTTGCAACAATTTGCTTGTGACATCTTTGTAGAAATCAGCTCCAGTCACTGTGCCAGTTAACATTACTGTCCAAAAGCTGGTTCTCTGAGTTTTAATTCAGAAAAAGATGTTCTATTCTACCATAAAAGATGAACAAACATCCTGTTTAAGCTAAAAGTACAAAAGTCGGTGAGCTGAAATTGTTACCACACTGTCACCTGCCATTTTTATTATGATTCACTATTTACAGGGTGAACAGAGAATGATGAGGCAGACTGTTGCTTCCTGCTGCTTTGAGTGCCAATGAAAAGTTTAGGTTTTCTTTAGGAGTTACCCTGAGTGATACTTTGTGATCGCTGTTCAGAGTCTGTAGAACTGTTATTCAGCCAGGTGTAAGCACGGATTCATCATGCAATTAATATGTAAAGTTAAAGACCTTAAATGTCTCAAGTGAGATTGAGATAAGATAAAACCTGTCATTGCACTAGAATTCAGCACAAATAAACAGAAAGAAAAGAAACCTTCTATAAAATACAGTGGCCAGTGTGAACTTTAATGCAATACACTGCCTCTACTATCCTCTATACTGCGTAACAATCATTACTGAACTATAAAGTGTAGTTGCACAGAAATCAGAGCATTATGTAACACTGCACATACACACAGTATGGCAGTGCATTATGAAGCATTAAGTGGGAGATGTGCCTTTTATGCTGTTGTCTCCTGGTAAGGCTGTCATGGTTAACAGGAGTTTGCTAAAGAGCTAGAACAAAGAGAAATCAGGGTTCCAGTGAGTCCAAAACTGTGAAAGCATTAACAACATGATATATACAGTGCCACTATACTGTAACAAAATTGTTTTTATGGTTTTAATAAATATAGCATATACTGGCAATGTCCCAGGTGCAGTAAAATAACATAAAAATCAACTCCTGAAGTGTAACAGATGCCAGAGCTATACTTTGAAGGTATTATCAAAGCAGCTTACTGTCGCTTCCTTTACACAGAGATTGCAGCAAATTGCCAGTATTTTAACCCTTCCTCAATGTGGCTTTTTGATTATGCCCCTTTTACACTGAAGTTAAAAACTGCTGCTCCTGTGCTCCTTTCACACGGCTCAATCCCAGTACATGCTTATCATGATGTTCAACAGCCTGCGTACTTTGTGATCAATTTGAAAATGAAACACGTGGAAATCAGGAATTACAGTAGCCTGTACTGTGTTTCGTCTGCATTCACACTAATTCTTTTCACAGAGTTGTGCAGAGGTGTGGCTCTGTTTATTTGTGCTTTAGAACATAACCACATTGAAACACAAACAAAATAACATTTTAATCCTCTGATTCACTTGATGCTGCTCTCCCTCCTCATTCACTCTCTAGCTCACTGTCCTTCTTGGACCTCCAACCCCCCATGGGCAAACTCATCTCGGCAAAAATACTAGCTCTCCCTGTGACATTTTGGAGGGTCAACACTGATGCCCCATATCGGTACTGCAGCTTTTATACAAAGGTGAGGTGGAAAACTGGTGAAAACTCCCACATCAAACGGGCAGTGCAAAAGGGGCTTATGATTCCCACAGTGTTGGGACAGCTGTCTAGACCCTACAGCATACATCACTTTCCAGGTCATGAAGGAAGTAGGAAATGTAGTCAAATAAAAAAAGGCCACACTTGTAGTGTAGCAGGATGCGCCCACTTGGACCTTCTGTCTAAGTGAGACAAGCAGTTTTAACTGTGAACAGAATCATAGTGTGAGTGTGGCTCCTCCAAAGTAGTAAGTGAGCTCTTAGATAAATACAGGTGACTGGCACTATTAGTCATCCCAATGTTCCTAATTGTATTGCTTCCTTTCAGTTAGAGGTCACTGTATGTTTCTCCAAATGGGTTAAAAAATAGATCAATTAACACACACCACATGGTACTGTACATGTCACCACACTCTGACTTCAGTCACAGCCATATTCTGTCGCTCCCAACGTTTTCATCTTTTCTTGCCTTCTATCTTTCACCCTCATCTCTGTGCCTCTGCCTTGCCACTGCCTCACTGTTCCTCTCACTATTCTCATTTTCTCATCCCATCTGCTTCTCATCCAAGTTGTCCTCACTCCTCTCTGTAGGTTTCTCCTCCTCTTGCATCTCTCCATCAAAACTCTGGAGCAACGAACAGCAGAGACTAGAACAGAAATCAAAGTAACCCTTTATTGATCTGTGCTACAGGATGGGCTTCTTGGCTACCTCTTCCCTCGAAGTGTTCAAGCCTCCAGAGGGTCCTGACAACCCTTGGTGCAGATTGTAGAGCATGCTCAGTAGTATGTGTTTCCTGTTCTCACTAATGAGCCACTGCTCAGGAAGTGGAGAACTTCTTATCAATTGTCAGAGCAGTTGTCTGCCTGTAGCTCTCACTCCCCTCTAGCAGAGTAGCTGTCAAGGTGTGTCTTCACAGGGCCTGATTTCTCAGGCTGTGCCAGGTCCCTGCTGGACCAGAATGAGAAATAAGAGCTTGGCTGTCTCCTGCTGGCCTAATCAGAGGCACATTCAACAAGTTGCTTGCAGGGAACTTGATCTGATTTGAATAGCAAGTTATAGTTGGATGATTTGTAATGAAAATCCATCCCATTAACTGGCTGCAGCACTCACAATGATGCGGTATCTATGTTGTATCTCAGTGCCATTTGGCCAACATAACTTCATCTATTTGAATATTTGTCAGCCGTTGTAATCACAACATCTCTGTGTTTGCAGCCCTCTGCAGAATCCTCTCCAAGCCCATAATCCTCTGCAGAATACATTGTATCTGCCAACATACTGTAAAAAAACTTGTAAATACTAGCAAATATTTGGTGATCCTTGTAAACATAAAGTTTTGCTAAAAGCATAATTTTTTTATTGCTATTTATAAAGTGGTACTGTTGTTTATTAGTCCCTTCAGAGACCAGGGCTGGGCACAGGCCTTACTTGTGATGGATGCCTAGATTGCTGTCCTGCAATGCTTTACCCGGGGCTTTGTTGATGGATGCTCTGCTGTGTTATATTATACTCGTTTTCTTCCCTGCTGTGCTGTGCGAATATGGACTGGCCAATAGACTATGGCTGACAGGGGACTGTGTGGGCTGACAGATGCCTGGGCCAGAGCTGCTGAGCTGGGCTTGTGTTGACAGGCGGGCTGGGCAGGATGGATCCCTGCTCCAGGGCTAGCCGTGGGGGAGGACCAGAGAGCAGGGAGTGAAACTGTAATGAGAGAAATGATGTGCAAGGACTGACAGAATAGCTATAGCACCCGCTACAGGATCTCCATCAATACCCAGTTCTCCTCATCTCACCTTGTCTTCTTTGTTGTCTCTCTGACACCACTCACTCTTTAGTCTCTTTGACACCGCTCACTCTTTAAAAACACTTTTTTTTTTAAACATTTCCTCTTTGTAGTGGTTGTGTCTTATTCGGCCCTCCTTGCTCTTCAACCTTCTGCCTCCATCTCATCCACCTCCTCTCTCCTTTTTTCTTTTTCATCCTCATATTGAGCGGGCAATCTGTCACCGAGGTATATCGTGTGCATGCATGTGTTAGTGAGGATTTCTGTGCATGTTGCAGAAAATATCCTGCCAGCCATATGGAGAACATCTGAAATCTCCTCTCTGAGTGAGTCAACTTGTGTCATCATCAATCGATAACGATTAAAGATGAGACTGGCACATCGGCTGTTTGATCAAAATCTGACTCTCTCCAGCTTGGTGGGCAAGAGCCGCCAAGGCTGCACACTAAAGTCTATCTTTGTTGTCAATAACAATGTAGCGGGGGGCACAACAGAGGGAGGAAGGTGGAGAGATTGACATTCTGACCAACAAACAGCCAGCCACAAAGAGAAAAGAGATGCCACAAGAAAGTGGCATGAATAAATGGTGAGAGAGGGGAGAAGTAAGCTAAGGCAAAGAAGCAAAGTTGAAGCTGCATATCAAATCAAAGTTAGGTCAGTCCTTTATAGCCCTCAGAGCAGCTTCTTGCCCCAGATATTCTCTGCGTAGCAGGTTAAATGTATTTCTGATAAGGTCTAAGTTTATCCCCTAGGACTAGACTTTGTAGAACAAAGCATTTATTGAAATACCAAACCTTGCTTTAGAATTCACTTTCCACTTGTTTCTAAATATATTTGATAAAAACAAAGACCAAATTCTTGCCTCTGCCACTAGAAAACCCAATCAACACTTGAACATGAAGTAGGTAATTGGACACAAACAATAAACTTTGCAAGTTTAATGGGGCATTTGAAGTGATGAACAAAGAGGGTTTTACATAGAACAAGAGTTTTCAACAAATTTTGACCCAGATTTTATATATTTGAATGAATTTGATTATTCTCAAACAATAAGTAATACATGGAAATAAATAAAAAAAGATTCCCACACTGAAATTACATTACTGAATGCATGATCAGGGCCCACCTGAAATACCTTTGCAGACCACCTCGGGGCTGTGTACCATCCATCCATCCATTATCTTTACCCTTTATAATGAAGAGGGTTGAAGGCAGGCTGGAACCACTCCCAAATGACACTGAGTGAGAAGTGGGGTACACCCTGAACAGGTCACCAGTCTATCACAGGGGTGACACTCAGAGACAGACAACCACACACACTCACACTCACTCCTACAGGCAATTTAGAGTAGCAAATCAACCTAAGCTGCATGTCTCTAGATTGTAAGAGGAAGCCACAACCTAAGCTGCATGTCTCTAGACTGTAAGAGGAAGCCAAGTACCTGGAGAGAACCCACACAGGCACAGGGAGAACATGTGAACCCTGAACAGAAAGGCACCGGTTCGAGCCCGGGCTCAAACCTGGAACCTTCTTGACCCTGACACAGAAGGTGTTACACCTGTCTCCTTTCATTAAACAAAGCTATTATGAACAGCTCCTGTGGTCTCTGTAGAGGCCCAGTTTGAAACTGATCTCTTAAAATGGTGCAGCACCTCTGTGCCTCTCTGTCAACCTACAACATGCCCAACATCTATAGAGGAAGAACAGAGGGAACAATTAAACTGTTTTAACTGGTTAACTTTTTCAAGACCTGGCCTAAATGACTATAGTCACTTTATTTACTACTCTCATTCCTTCCCTGGAGCCAATCTTTAGAGGGATAGCCTGGGTTATGTAATTGCATCAGAATAGATTTGGAGTAACCTTTGTTGCTCAGTTGATTTTTCCTCTTTGCTTCAAAGCTCTCAGACAGCCACAAATCCTCTCCCGTCAGGAAGCTCCTCTATTTTGGCTGGCATGCATCAGCGCTTAGAGCAAGCCATTAATCAGGGCAGGAATGATTGTTTTGAGTCTTGGCCAGCAGACCTAGCATGAGGAAATTATTAATCAAAAATGGTTCCAAACAACTCAGGAATTTGCAGGTCTGCTTGATTCAAATTTGCCTGGCACAGGTATGATTTCACCTCTAAGGCTTTGCATGTGCCAGGGCAGTTAGATTTCCGTGTGCCATGTTTTTCAGCATTTTTGAAGAAGTTCCATACTCAGATGTTATGCATAGGTGTGCTGTGATGTTACAACATTTCAATTCTTGCCACTGCTGGAGCCAGTAGAAGAGGGCGAAGGCAGCTGTGCCCAATTTGAAGCCAACAACTGCTGATCAGAGTTCATGCTGCACATGTCAGCAGTACAGGAGTCTGACAATTCTAGCTTCCTTCTGACCCATTCCTCCTCATTTTAAAGTCAGAGCTACAACCCCTCGTTCCCCTGCTATGTGTTGTGTTTTCAGGCAGGGTTGGAGTGTGATGGAGAAGTGGCAGGATGCAACGAGTCCATGACAGATGGCACCTTATTGAGACAGAGGCAGGAGAATCTATGGCAAGGGCAGGATGCTGCTATTAAATCTCAGGAGGGGTACTGTGCTTCCTCTGTCATATATTCCCTTTTATATCACTCTTGCTTTCCTTCTTTTTCTTTCTACTGCTTTGCACCTTCTTTTGTCCTCTCTGTCTTTGCCCCTTTCCCTGTCTTCCTCATTCATTCTTGCCCCATCATTTGTCTCCATTGCTTCTCCTTTTTATTATTTACATCTCCCATTCTTTGCTCATTCTCCATTTCCTCTGCTTCTTATTACTCCCCCATACAGTTATGGTCTGAGGCTGTGGCAGAATCATCAGTCAGTGCACTTAGGATGGACAAAATAACAGTAACACTAAAACAAAATACTACTGTACCTTTGTAAAGTTCATAATATTATGTATTTATTGAAAAGGTGACATTTTAACAGCTTGTATTACATTAATACTGCTTGTATCAACTGACCATGGTTGCTAACAAATGATTGTGATTGCTAATGCTGCCATTTTGGCCAAGTCTCTCTTGTAAAACAGGTCTGAAATCTCAGTGGGACTTCCTGGTTAAATAAAGGTTAAATAAAAATAAATTTAAAAAGTTGCATCAGATGATTCTCTTATCCATGTTTAGGTCTATGTACAGGAAATGTGGTGATTTATGTGGTCTAAGTGAAGGGGAGGGCAATATTAATGCTAATGTAAACCACACACCTCTTAGAGCTGCAAATTATACACATTACTCCACAATTACTGGTGTGCAGAGTGTCAACCTTTGTCACCTATTGCTGTCTTCTCACTGCATTCCCACCTCAACACGCAGGCTGCTCATATTATTATACAATGTCACATAAGTCCATGTCTTTGAGTGTGACACTGTGGAACTACTGCCTCTTATGTGATCCATCACTGTGTTCTGCTTTGGTGCATTATGGGCAGAGAGAGCTGAATCAGATCATGATGTAGTGCCACTGATGGCAAGAGGGATAAAAATCCTGTTATAAGTCCTAAAATACTCCAGACTTGGCTGCCTCTATTTAGGCAGCGAAATAAAAAAGCTGCATCATAAACTCAGTCTGAAATGAAATAGGCTTATTTGAATTTGTTGGCCTGGAACACTATTTATGTTTCCTGGGAAGGCTCCTGATTTTCTACAAAGGAAAACTACCAAGACCTGCTCCACATCCCAGCAACACAGATTCCACATCTAGTAGAGGTTTAGCTAAGCTCAAAAAAATCACAGAAGTATTAGGCCAAGTAGACAAAAACAACACACTAGAGCACATCACTGAGGCAGCCTTAGGAGCAGCCATGATCAAACCATCAGGACAGAGAGATCTTTTATGGTTTGTTGCTAGTGATGGGCTCACTAACTCTCATGCCAATACAGCAGGAGAAGCTGAAGGGGTGAAATCTATTCTTCATATCTACACAAAATCTTACAAGTGATTGGCTGCCTATATCATTTGAATGTAGACATTTTTATTCTAACTTGTGCAAAATAGAGGACTTGAAAGAATTGCACTTAGCATGGCTCACACATGCCAGAGATTCACGACCGTTAGCCTGTTGAATAATTTCACTCTGACTTGCCTTAGCACAATAACCTGATAACATAATTATAAGACCCGACTTCTTACAACTTGAAATTGGCTTGATTTTAATTACTTATTTACTTAAAAATGTAACTTTTGGTAAAATTATCTAGTGAGGTGGCACAGGGATCAGTGGAAATGGGATAAGAAAAAGCTATTCTTTTGTTTCTCTCCTTTGTTTCTCACAACATCAAGTGATAGTGTAAGTATTGCAACAAGCAGTATGTTCCATTTAGTTCTCATTTTGTCCTTTCCATGGGGTATAATCAAAGTTAGCCTTTAACAGAACCATTTCAGATTGTGCTACATGAACCCAGCATGAATCCCACTTCTATTACAAAGGTTGTTCATTGCACTTAGCAAAAAGGATAACTTATCACTTCAAGTGATCCCCTGAGCCTTTAAAAGACTAACTAATCTTAACAACTACCGCATGCCATGCAAGGCCTACACATAAAAGGTTTTGACTCTGTCACCTCCATAATGATTTCTTTAATGACTCATTTTGTGCCTGAGTTGACATTTGTCTAAAGATCAAAAACAAGGAGTCTGATGAACTTTAACATGTAGATGGTGATATCAGCATCCACAGTGCCCTAATGCAATCCTTCATGATAGGGGGACTGTTAAAGTACATTTCAGGCTTTAAACTTGCCTAGCTTACAATACATGATGATAGTGTATATTTATTGATTGACAGATTGATTCATTAAATTATTCGTGTGTCAATGCACAGCCTGAGATATGATATTGATATTCTACCGATACTGACATTGATTAATGCAAAATAATATCTTTAAAAATGTAATTAAGACTCAGCAGGGGAGTCATAAATTAATGCAAATAAATTTTAATCTTATCTTTGACCTAAAACACTGTTTAATTACACAGAAAGCCAAAGAGATAAAACAACAGAATAAAACAACGGAGGCATTTAGGATCTTGTCACTACTGTAAACGCATTAAAGCAACAGCCCTTGGATTCCACAGAAGGCAAGCTTGTGTAATAAATGATTTAAATAATGATGAAAAAATTACCCATACACAGGCAAAATACTGTACTAACGGGAATGCATGTATAATTTAATATCACTGCTCTAACATGCATATATTAACCTAATGGTCTTGCTTGATGTGCCATTTTATGCAGCAGAAGAAGTACATTGCCTGATTTGTTCTTAATAATTAGCATTTTTATCCATAAAGTAGCTCTGTTCATTTATAGGCAGCTGAAAAGACATATCAATAAATAGATTTTGATCACAATTAATGATTAATGTGCCCAGCTGAAGCCTTCTGTCAAAACTTGTCCTCAACAGTTTCTTAGAGAAGGACAGGAAGGATAAAAAGAGACAGAGGGGAAAGGAGAAAAACAAAAGAACAGACAGCAAAAACGTACAACATGCATAAAAACTGTGGCTGAGCACAAAATGCCGCACACTCTCAAGCCCTGTCATGTGTGACAGCCCATGTGCCACAACTCAGAATGCCTCGCATGCACAATGAGAAATAGGCATGAGTAAAGCAACTATTCCGGGTAATGATCAAGCAACACAATATTAGCATAACAGCCCGGGAAGCTTCTCTGAGATGGTACAAACACAGACAATCTAGCAGATTCCTTTTTAATTGCTTTCTTTTCTGTGCAGGGCAATGAGAAAAAAAGGGGGGTGGGGGCTGTAGTGACAGGGTTGGGAAAGCTGGGGGACAGGGAGGGAGAAGGCAGAGTT
Organism: Monopterus albus; assembly: GCF_001952655.1. Lineage (NCBI taxonomy): Eukaryota > Metazoa > Chordata > Actinopteri > Synbranchiformes > Synbranchidae > Monopterus > Monopterus albus. The sequence goes on along the minus strand of NW_018127888.1, from coordinate 1,118,929 downwards.
TGTCTTGTTCTACAGAGCAACTGTTTCAGCAGATAATGCCAAGAAACCCTGACAGGGAAAGGGGATGAGAGGGAGAAGGTGGAAACAAGGAGGCAAAAGAATGTGCTTTTCTGGGCTTGCAATCATTCCTACTCTTTGCCTTCTTCTGCTCGTATCTTTGAAAGAGAACAAGAGAGAGAGAGCTTGAAGCTAATAATCATATTAAACACCCAACCAACACTAGAAAATAAACAAGCAGATGAATGTAATTTCATCACAGTAGTAGTTTAATAACAAAAGAAACTATATGCCACTGTTGTAAAACTCAGGCTCTGAGCGGGAGGAAATTAGCCTCTGGCACAAACAAGTACAGTATTAGTAGGGTATTTAGAACATGAAAACAAAATGCCACACACAGTTTGTCTTCTCACATAGGACTACTTAATGCAACAGCACAGTGTCACCAATAACCACAATAAATATGGCCTAGAGGCATGGGTTTCCTGTGGTTTCATATGGCTTAGTTACTGACCACTGCATTAGAGCTAACCATTTTACAACAATCGATTTTTTAAATTAATTTTCCATTTATTTGTGTGTCACACTGAACATTTCTTTAGTGCTCAAAGTTAACCCACATGGATCTGAGCACAGGCCGTTGTAAGATAGTTACAGCGACTGTAAATGCATGACGAGGAAGTTCACAAAATCCTCCTGACAGCACCGATGCTGCTTATGTTCTGTGTTCGAGTTTCTAAAAACAAGAATGCGATGATTTTTTTTTTTTTTGATGCCATCTGTCAAGTTTTGGATGCTGGATAATCCCTGAAAGCAGCAGGATTTCACAGAGTAGCTCCCACTCAAAAACTGCAGTATTATTTGATGATCACATAACATAAACAGGGAGTAAAAAATACACAGCCCATAGTGGAAACACCTGGAACCTCTCCAGTCTACTTTCCTCATCAGGGTCAAACACAGGACACAGTTTGTCAGCCTGTTGGATGTAAGGGGTTATCATGGACAGAGAGGAGATAATGAACCTATCTCTCCAGGTCCGTAACATCACCTGCATCCACTGATAGCATTTCCACGTTCCAAAAGTGTGTACCAGGAAGCTGGACCACCATTACTGTTTGCTGCAATCTAAGCCTCAACTGATTTTGATTCCTCTCCAAGTCACTTGCTTGGTGCTCTTGCACACATCAACTAGAAAACCCATTTTGTGGGTCCTCAGCCCAGCCAATTTCTATCTGTCACAAGTAGTGGGGAATTGACTTTGCGACATGTAGCATATCACTTTAAAGTGACAGTAAAACGGGAAATCACTTTGTGCCAGCTACATTCTCTTGTCGCCTCCCATAAGAACTTTGTTCAGTCAGAGGGAAAAGTCCTTAAAGCTAAACGGTTTGTGGGGGGAAGATAGCAAATCCGTGCCAAGTCCCGTCTCCTCGCACCACTCAGGACAGACAGCGCACGGACTGACTGGGTCTCAGAATTGTATACTTTAACTCGACAAACACACACAAAGCGTGAGCCAACACGTGTACAAAGTCACATAAACCTGAATGTGTGTCTGCAGCGTCAAATGTTTAAAAAAGTGCATTCACACACCACTGACTCTAGCAGCCACAAACTGTACCTACTGTACACACACACACACACACACACACACACACTGAGTATAAATTACATACAATAACAATAAATCACCCTCACAGAGAACTGCATCTAATAAGCTGGACTCTCGGGGCAGACTGCCATTTTGATTACCTGTTTATTCATCTAAGACAGCCGGAGGTGAACTTTAGGAAAGTTTCTATCGTTACACAACCCACTGACAGATGATTCAATTTGATCCTGAGAAAAGACACACAGAAGACAGAGGCAGTCGTTTCAGCTGCAGGTACCAGCAGCCTGGCTACGCTCATGCATAACCCAGTGCCGCTGAGGTGATTTCTTAGCTTGTCATAGTAGATTAGAAGGTGAATGAAGCTTGAAATGTGACTGTAGAAAGGTGGAAACCAAACTGTGACCCATGGAGGTATTTTCATAACCATAATTACATTGTTGTCAACAGTGGTACCTTTAAAAATCTAACAGTAAAAACCATTTAATATATGTTTGTTTTCTGTTATCATCTGTTGCTCAGACTGCAAAGTTGTTAAGAAAGGAGAAATAAATAACCATGTTTAATGTAATTTGACAAATTAAAAGGCATATTATTAACATTTATCGAGCTGCGGTTTAGCAGAATCGTTGAACATTTTAATAGACACTATTTATCAACGCACAGCCGTGATGTTTTTACATAAGCGGTGATAAAAGTAGTCCAAGTGTGAAAAGAGCTTTACAGTAATGCTGTTAAAGGACTGAGGAAAGGATAGTTCATTTTGGTTTGTAAGCTGTTTGTGAGTTTGTGGGCATTTTGATTTCTTTTAAATGACTTTGTCAAGTTTATCATGTCGAGGATCAGTCAGTGACAGAAATGTATGTATGCTTGTGTGTGTGAGTAAGTGAAACAGAGAGATAGAAAGGGAGATAAAAGACAGATTGCAGAGGTGTAGTAACAGCAGGAAATTGTGCTTATACAATATATTGCAAGAAAAAGGTAGCTTTCAAATGTTTAAGTGGTTTGTATAGCGTGCGCTTATTAGTATGTATGTGTGCAAGCTATGATAACCTTGGAGCGTGGGATGCTAATCTCCACTCAAGTAAGGCACAGAGTAATTTAAGGTGAACTTTAAACAACTTAAAATGTCTGTGATGTATCTGACCGAGGCCTATCGAGTACTTTCTCTATTACAACCAGACTGTGTGTCTCAGTGTGAGTGCGAGCATGCAAGTCATTAATCACTTGGACAGTGCTCTGCTTCAACTTCAGTTCAAGTGTCAGAGAGGAGCAAGGACTTCACACCAGAAAAAATATACTGTTATTTTTACCACGGACACAAAGAGCTGTCAGTTTATAAATTTGCATGTAGTTTTTCTAAAGGGACTGGAGAGGGGCGAGAGCAGAGCTGGCTAAACACAATCAACTTTTTGAGGACTATTGTTTCAAAGTAAAAACTTCTCTGTGATGAAGTAGCCCTGTCTGAGATGTGAATAGAACTTCACATCATGAAACATTTTTGATTTATAAGGTTTTGCCTCCAGCCAATTTGCTGGTATTTTGTTAAAAGCAGCACAGTTTATCTTTGTGCTTCAGGGTCAGCTCAAGACTTTTTGGGGTCCAAAATGCAATTCACTTAAGTTCACTTGTTACGTTTCTTGAAAAATAATTGTGTAACATTTGAATAAATTTGAAAATATTTGTTTTGGGTGCTGATCAGTTTAATTTAGAAAGATATGCCTTCTTTAGGTACTATATTTCCAGTGTACATTATGGAAATATAATATATGAATGCCAAATTTTTTTCTCTGTTTTCAGTCTCTCCCACACATAAGCTGTGTCCCAATTCTGGAGACGCGTCCTTTGAAGGCTGCATTTGAAGACTGATTGCGTCACAGTGTCACGACAAGGCCATCCTATTTTGAAGGTGCAATGTGCCCCAGAAATGTGTCGTCCTTTTATCGGGCAACATAGGCTCCAACTGGTGGATCCTTCATGGGCTATCCTATCCCAAGATTGTTTGCGTGCAGACAGAGCGCAGAGCAGCTTTCAGGGTTGCTAGGTGACAGGAGCAGTGTCTTATAATTTAAGAGTCTACAACAGCTACATAGACCACACCTTCGTAGACCACATCCTTCAAAGAATGCGGCCCTTATAGTTTTATATGAGCAGGCCACCCAAGTTTATTAATGCCTACCCTCGCTGGACCCTCAGATGTATGAAAAAGAAAACACACAGGTATATTGATATCTGCGACGGCAGATGAGCGTTGGATTCAACAACAACAAGCATGACCCATGTACGGAATGAGGCAAGTGATTTGTTACAGAAGTTAATAGATTTTGAGGGACTGGAGCTGGAACTGAACACAATTGGGAATACTGAATTATCATGAACCAGACGAAGATTTTGACCCTGAAAAAAAACTCTGAAAATAACTGCAAGTATTACACGGATGAGCAGTTTAACAGCAATGTCAAGACTGAAAATAATTTATCACTAATTCACTTTAATAGCAGAAGTTTATATGCAAACTTTCAGAGTATAAAACATTATCTTAGTAGTCTAAAACATTCTTTTAATATAATTGCTATTACTGAAACTTGGATTAACACTGTAAGGGGAATGGATTTTGACCTTGATGGCTATGACTTGGTATGCACAAACAGAGAGAATAAGATGGGAGGTGGTGTGGCCTTGTACATAGATAAAAACTTTTGTTATAAGAAAGTGGAGAAAATGTCAAGGGTGGTGTATAATTTGCTGGAGTGTGTGACTGTAGAAATACTCGTGGAAAAAAAGAAAAATGTTGTAATAAGCTGTATTTATAGAGCACCTGGAGCCAGCATAGAAAAATTTAATGACTGGATGGAAGAAAATTACT
>NW_018127888.1:1109156-1112257 GCF_001952655.1 Monopterus albus | reverse complement strand
GGTAGAGCGGGTTGTTTCCTAACCGGAGGATTAGCAGTTCGATTCCCAGCTTGTCCAGTCAACATGTCGAAGCATGTCTTGAGCAAGACACTGTACCCCCAGTTGCTCCCGGTGATGTCACCGGTTTGGGAGTGCAAATGGGTGAATGGCCAAATAGTGTGAAAGCGCTTTGAGTATGCTGTAAAGCATAGAAAGGTGCTATACAAATATAAGACTGAACAAGAAGACAATTTTCTCTTGCTCAGTTGCCCCCCACACCCACACAAACATTGACAACAGACCATCTATAAACAGGTCTTCCTCTCTGTGTCTTTCTTCTTAACACAACACTGTTATTTGCAGAGACTGAACTCTTAGCAAACTAAATAAGGCTATCTACACTAATGTTACAGTAGTGATCTACTGAGACCCCTGAGATAAAAACCTTTTTCACTAACATTTTCTTGTTCTGTATTGTTGTAATGCAATCAATGCAATGAACAGTCAATAATTAAACTTTGATTCATGTGTAATTTAACTGTAGTTCTAGACAGTTGGTTATAGGGGGTGGTCTGATGATTAACACTGTAGCCAGAGCAGTGGATTACTGTTATGTATGAACATGAACAGATGCAGAGCCGGAGATAACGTTACTTAACAAGTTTGTTTCTAAATGGCATGCTTCATTTTAGCAGGAACAAGCAGTTAGCAGAGACACATTGAGCTGTTCCTGGATGTTGCGTTGGATATCTGGAAACATTTAAATTCATTTTAAATTCAGTGAATATTAATTTATTTGATCTTTATTTATAGATAACCCTAAAAATTTGGTCTTTAATTTTTAAAAAGGGAATTTTTTTTATCTTATCTGATTTGTGGGTCTAAAGAAGGAGGGTGTTGCTGTAGAAATTGTAAAGCCTCTTGAAACAAATCTGTGATTTGTGATATGTGGCTACATAAATAAAACTGTATTTTACTAGACATACAGTGTTGAGAGTAGCTTTAGAAATAGTGTATGTCATATACAGAGAATAAAATGCAGACCTTGAATACTAATGTGACTTTTGTTATTCACTTGCAGCTAAAGGGAATTTCATTAACCGTATTATTTATTTACACCTGCTTTCCTTCTGTGACGTCAGGATACCTTCCTTGAAATGGGTCTAGGTTTTTAGTACTTGATGTGTGTTTTTCTGTGCTTCATTAACATCACATTCATCGAACACTGAGGAACCAGTCACAGTTACAAATATACAAAATAAGCTGATAGCATCTACACCGCAAATAAACAAAAGTAAAGACCATGCGCTGTTCACTGGCTGTGTTTACTAAAAGGTCTTTATGAGTTACAAGAGTTGCTTCTGACTGCCTAGTTAGAGTGTTTTGTGGCCCAAAGGCATGGCAGCTAAGATCCCAGACCAGACAAACATCAATCCATTTGTCTGGCATAGCTTGTGGTTTTAGACTCAATAAACTGTTTGCACAGTGGCATATCAACTTGAGCACTTTATGAAAATAATTTCAAAGGGAATTCTTTGCAGTTGGTACTGGCAGCGAGATAATGGCCAAATCAGATCACTCATGACAGAAATCCAAAGCCCTAGGAAATAGTTGACCTGAGCCAGCAAAGAAGACACATTCTCATGTATTCAGGCACTGAATTTAAATACAGTCTAATTATTACAGTTAAGGAACGGAGGTTTAGAATTTTACATTACCCTTCATTTCTTCAGACATTTTTACCGAACACATTCAGAGCATGTTAACGGAGAAGTCGTCAAGTATCAGAGTCTCAAAACAGCTGGACTCTACGCTCACATCTGGATACGCCTCTGGCTGTTGGCCTTCCTCTTTCTGTCCACTCTAGCAGCAAAGTGAATAATACCAGCCAAAGCTTTTTTTTCAGCAAATGCCCCCCCCCACAAAGCACCTCAAGATCTGAAAGAAAGCTACAGCTGTACAAGTACTAGTAATAATTATAATCGTAATATCTGTGTATTAAATACAGGCTAGTTAAGAAGTCATCCTCTGAGGTCATGCTCTATTGCTGCTACACATGCATCTCACACCACACTGTCATAACAGCTGTAACTGATCTGTTACTTACGCTCACTTTTTAAATTAAGCTTTGCAGCAAGCAACACAAAAAGTCTGGGCAGCAAATTAAAATCACATATTTTCTTCTCAGTTCCTCTACATACATGGTCGTCAGAAAGAAATGAATTATTTATTCAGTTTCTGTGTGATGTTAATGTTGACACAACAGTTGTTCAGAACGGGCCTTTTTCCTTGTTATAGAAGCTTTGATTGTAATATCACTGTTTTAATACTGATTGAGGAATTGTGAATGGATGAAGTGGATAGCACCTGCTGTAAAAACTGTGTCAAATCACGTATGTGCTCCACTGTGGCATCACCCCACACCTGATGGAGAGCAGCCGAAAGAGGAACTAAAACAGCAACCAAACTTGGGACTTTTACATATATGTTTTACCATTGTTTGACATAAACCTGATGGATGTTTGTAAGTTAGGAAGTTTACTTAAAAATAAAATAAAAAAGCCCTCAGGTATAAAGAGGAATCATCTCTTGTAGTTAGTGGGCTTCAATAGAGATCCAACATGGTGTTTAAGTGCTTGAATTCCCCAACACTCAAACTGAAACAAAATCCTTATATGGCTGTGAAATCTACCTCTCTAACAAACCACATGCAGTGCACAGTGGCAAGGTAAACCTAGTGACTTAAGAACTGATGTCAACATGACTGTATTGATCTCAACACTAAGAAGAGATTAAGTGTTGTCTGGAGAAACCTCCTTTTTTTTGTCAAGGAACAGATGTTTTTATCTGCCAAGTATTCAGTTAATCATCTTTTTACAATTTCCAGTTTTGCAGTGATGACATCTGATATTTTATATTAGTGGATCTCAAACACGCAAACTCCTTTCAGACACATTAGGTTATTGGTATTACAGAAATTAAGGATAAAACACGCATGCTTCTATAAAGGTAAATCAAGATGCAAAAGCAGTTTCTACAAATAACTAACCTAACAATCTCTCATGACTAATTAACATAAAGGGAAACTAAACTGTGTTTAACTGCAATTTAATCTATTCAGC
>NW_018127888.1:1095445-1109099 GCF_001952655.1 Monopterus albus | reverse complement strand
TCAATAACCTCTGAGAAGATGGGTTCAAGGTGACGTACATAAACTGATGAATTAATTTCTCCGCTTTCAGCAACTGGTAAAAGCACATTACACATTAAAAGTATAAAATAACATGTATTTGTAGTTAACGATTTGTGATAAGTTTAAATGCTTTCATTTTATTATTTTAACAAAATATTCGTATTTAATTTGGCAGAATTTATCAACATTTATCTAATGCCAGATGCCATTCTGACATTTTATCATATATTGTCAAAACTTTGTCATTATTTTTCTCACATTTTTCACGATAGCTGTGCAGAGTAGTGAATTTACAAAAAAATTCTTTGACTGTAAAAGACTAACACTAAAATCAGATGTTTACTACTTAAAATTTCGATGGTTGACCGTGTTTTCTTCCATTAAATTTTATTGTAATCGCATCAGAAAGTCTGGAAATGACATCGTGTTTGCATCAAGTTTTTGTGTAAATTGTTTATTTTAAAAGGCTGGAGTGTAAAGATAAAACTCAAAGATACATCTCACAACTGTTCAGATAAAACTCCTGTGATATGCAACTCCAAATTTTTCATTATTTTCATGATAGCGACATCAAGGCAAGTCAAACACTGATTAGGAGCAACCCGAGAGTTTTTCATCTCAAGAGTTGATCCTCAATTGATATACTGTAGGCTTTGAGTTTCTTCAGATGTGACTTTGTGTGTGGAGGTTCAGCTTTAATGTTCTCTGGCAGGCTAGGGCTTGGCTGCATGGCACCCTGCCAGGATGTCTTTGGGATTCAGAAGCATAGATCTGTCTGAGACACAGTTGATGGTTGTAATCTCCTCCCAAGCACACTGTCAGTTGGTATACTCATTAAAGTAAAATTCATCTTATGTCAGAGTAGACGGGTTTTATTACTTTGAAGATAAAAAGTTTGAGAAATAAATATTTGTGAACAAAACAACTACGTTAATATAAGGCTAGGGTAATGATGCCCAATTTGATAGAACGGGAGACAGAACAGTTTGAGATGTGCAATGTAACTAGATGATCCTTATTTTTTAAGAATAGTCTTAGAAAAAAGCACCAAATGTCAAATTTTATTCCAACAGTCAGTCCACTTATTAATTAATTTAATCACCTATGTAACAAAGGATGGAGATTCAATCTAACACTCATCCAGAAAACAATTTTGTAAATGCGCATTGGATACCAATTAAACTGTCAGCATAAAATCTAAAAAGATGCCATGTCTTCCATAACTGCTCTACTACTACAATTCAAGTGCACAATTCATTCCCAGTGCAACATTTAGTGCAAAAACTATGTGATGTGGACGTCAGAATGGTGGATGGGTACATAAGTGGTAACATACTAGATTTATTGTATGGCCTGCCTCACACTAGTAGTTATCAAGACAGTTTATTGTCTAGCCATAACATTCTCCTAACTTAGACCAAGTGGTTTTATCATCTCAAAAACTGCAGTGATCGATATTTTTATATTAATGGTTGCTCAAATGTGTAATGTGAGACGTGTTCCACACAGAATTATAACAGCTGTTTTCATCAGCTCTAGAGAGTGTTTTGGTTCAGTTGATTGTCATGGTTTTAGGGCCCACAATGATACCAATTTTATCTGTTTCACTTTCATCAGCCTATTTTAGCAGCTACTGTAGCTGCTTTTAGCTAACCTCTGATAAATCCATTCTACGCGATAAGTCAAGCACAAAATGACAACCAGACAATGTTGGCTGGTGATTTATTATAATGGAGCTTTTAGCAGCTAAAGTGCCAGATATTTCCCTTAGGAGTTGAAGAAGTTTAAACCAGAGCGAATATTGAACTTAGATTCACAAGCAGACCAGAAACACAGCTCCAAATGAAGGCTAATGTTGTTCCATAACTGCTAGATGAACCTTTTTAAGGTGTTTAGAATGTATAGCAGTGTTGTGTTTATGGTTTGTTGTGATGTCCTCAAGGAGACAAAAGTCAATAAATGCACATTTGACAATGATCAAAATGCAGCTGCCACTTGCAAATACCATAGGAATATTCAGCTAAAACATCGACAAGATAAACACTTAGTGTGATGATAAGGACATTCCAGGTACTGTAACTTTAGGATTCACTTTTTTGGCCAAAGCACTGTAGCATTAATTCATATCAGATCTAGTTACTAAGAAGCACTGTTGCGGAAAATTCGATCATACAATCAAAAATACACGAGCACCTCCTTTATAAACAAAACATTATGATTGTAGATAATGTGCTCTCTTCTTCTAAACAACAATGGTACAGCACCCGTGCAGATAAAGGTTCAGACAAGACATTGGGAGATGTAAAGAGAAGGAAACATGTCCAGATATTGTCTGAAATTTGAATTCATTAGACATGTTTGCGTGCTGAGAAACACACTGCACCTTTCATGCACCTTTCCATCAAAAAGAGCTGTCTGTCCATATGACTAACTCCCTACAGTGCTGGGGAGCACGTGACTACAAATGATTTAATGTGTCCTCGTCTTCACTCTTCCTTGAATTTCACTCCCTGGGATCAATACACTATGTATCTCTGTACCTTTTAAATCACTGTTTGATACTTTTTTATTTATTTACTATATGCTGATTTGAAAAATTTACATTTGCCTGCAGGCTTCTTTGTGCTGAGCTGGCACTTGTGCTGTGGTGTATTCAGGTGCTGCAAGAACCTCCAACTTCAGTATTTCATAATCTGAAAGTTGTCTTCTGTTTACTTAATGTTTGGTTTAAAGGTTTGATTTTTTGACAGCAAGAATACAACACTCCATACAGGCAACTGCACAGACCTATGAACATAATCGCCAATGAGGCTTTGCCTTGAAACAGAAATCCAAATCAAGTATTAAATACTCAGCTCAGCCAAAATGTACTGTAGATCAGTTAAAAATGAGCAATAAAAGAAAGGTGAGCACCTCATCAAAAGGCACATTTCACAGACATAATGAAATAATAATATTAAATTGATGTGCTAGACAAAATCCACCATAGAAGGAATTGTTGCACTTTAATGCCAAGTCTTAAACCAGAACAGAATAGAGTGGAAAGAAAAACACTAAAATTTTACTGGGTATCAGGTCTGGCAGCCAGAAAAATCATTGATATATAAAGATTTATCACAGTCTAGTAGAGAACAAATTAAAAAAGGGAATGCATTTAAAAATATGCCTTCTTATCCCAAATTATATTTTATTTCTACATGTATCCTGCTTGTGTGTGAACACTGTTTAAGGTTCTAACCTGGCAAGCATGTGCAGATTTAACTTACATGTGAGTCACTTGAGTCAAATTGTACACTTTCCTAAAACATTAAATGACTGGAAATGAGCATGTCAGGGGCACTTTAAGTTTAGTCACAGCAACTAGATGGTTAGTTAGGGTAAAACTCCTTGGTTTGGTTAAAACATTCTCAAATGAAAAGTACAGGGGATTGATCTCCAGTTGTCTCTGTGAAAGTCAGTTGGACCCATCTATCTGCCCCAGCCACCATTCTGTAGTTCAAAACTGTACACTTTCAATGGACACTACATGTTAGCTTCCTGATCCACAGTCCATTTAGTGATTTTAATGCACCATTTTGTTATTTGCCAACCACCACAAATGAAGAAGAAAACGAAGAAGGACACTGGGATGCAATACAGAAAGAAACTGGTATGTTTCAATGTTGCAGCCATTATTGTGACATTACTACATTATATGCTGTAGACCAACATGGCTCTTCTACAGTTTCATACGAGACTGTGCTGTCTAGTTTGGCTTGATCAGAAGCTTCTCCATAAATGTTCAACAAAAGTGAAACATCCTATTTTCTCCACTGACTCCCTCCACTGTTGTTGCTCTCCTCCATGTTTTATTTTACCGGTCCGGTCTGTGAGGTGCCAATGCTGAATGATGATGACAATACTGTATGTGCATGCACAGAGGACTGAGATGGTTATAAGACCTAATAAATCCCAGTCTGACAGCCACATGTTCAAATATCAGATACTGCATGAGTCAGATTTAGGGCCACATATAGAAGTGGAAAAAAATCTGATCTGGTTTGTTCACACATTTGTGAAAAGATCACATCTGCTTAACTTGGAGGGGGGAAAAAAGGATCTGAGTCGTTTCAGCAAGTGATGTGAACAGATATACTGTAGGAGTTGGATGAACAGACAGAGACAGTACATCTTTTTAAGATGACTTGCAGCCCACCTAAATAATTACAAAGAACATAGTCCCATAGAGAGTTAGAGGTTGGAAAGAGAGAGAGGTGGAAGCAGACTGGCAATTATCCCTCGGGTGAGCGACAGAGATGCCATTTCTCAGTGTGTGGAGACCATTCCCTGGTGACTGAACTAGTTGAAGTCGTGATGCTGCTGTCAGCTTTCTGTGCTGGCATCCACTCTCCATTCACAAACTGAATTGCTAATACAGGGGCATTAGGTGTGTATGTGCTGAACCTCTGAGCACGACTGTGTGAGCAGCATTTTTGAGCAAGGAAAATAAGAGCTTTTGTGCAGAGTTTATTACCCAGAGTGCACAGCAGCTAGACATTTCTGGCATTCAGGTCCTTGGCTAATGAAGTGACTTGCCCAGGTGTGTGTGTGGGTGTATAGGTGTGAATGTGTTCCACAAAGGTATCACATTTAAAGACCCCTAAACTCAAAACATGTTTTTTTTATGTTTATATGCCATACAATGTCAGACTTCTACTGAACTGACTGGTGTATCTGCAAAGATTATCACTAACAGGGTGTTGTCACATTATTCTGCTGAAGGGGGGCAGTGTCAGCCAACTTCCAAAATATCCTGATTTCAAACGTCCGTGGGCAAAGCCAATCTGTGACGACACAATTTTGAAAGTCAATCACAGCTAACTATGCAAATGCATAGACACCGACACTTACCGCTGCTGGAGTATTAACAGCAGAGCATAGATATATGACAGGGAAGGCTAGGCCTGGCTCACTGTTGAGCCGAGTGCTGACAGCCTGCTTCTGTATTAACTACTAACATTAAATTACTGCTACATTTTGGATCAGCTTAGATAATAAAGAGATACTGACTCATATTTTCATAGATGAATATTCATAGATGCTGGAATGCACGATGAGGGGCAAATGTTGGGGCCTGTTACAGAGCTTCATTGAACTTTTTTGGAGGAAAAACGGTATTTACAGTATATATTCTTTAGTACATTTTGGATCAGCTTAGATAATAAAGAGATACTGACTCATATTTTCATAGATGAATATTCATAGATGCTGGAATGCACGATGAGGGGCAAATGTTGGGGCCTGTTACAGAGCTTCATTGAACTTTTTTGGAGGAAAAACGGTATTTACAGTATATATTATTTAGAGTAGAGTATTTTTATATGCAAATATAAATAATAAAATGTCTCTGGAGTAGAACTTTAATAGTACTTTCACAAACCATTAGACTGGAAAGTGTAGTGCATACTGTACAGACACATTTTTAAAAGCTGGTGCATCTGCAAATACGGTGAGTGTCATTTAAGGGCTGGATCATAAAAATAATACTTTTCAAACACATTTTAAACACAATTAGCCAACTGTCACTTTACATTCAAGGAAATAATATCAACATATGTCCCCAAACAACCTTTTTACAATGATGTTCTGTTTTGTTCTGACAATAACAAAGACATTAATAAACAAATGTAATCAGAAATGCTACCCCACACAACACCCACAACATTTTGAAGGGCACTCAATTTTAAAAAAAGCAGTCATTAAAATAGTCCCAGAATAGGTGACAGCCTAATTTTCATGCTGTCTCATGATTGTACCACAGTTACATCACCAAATTTGCATTATACCATATTTATTCTCTTGTCAAGCCCACACTAGACAACATACTCACAGTTGCCAGTGGAAAGGTAAAAAGCTGTCTATGCTGCAGGTCGGTGACAGCGAAGCCCACGGCCAAACACAGCTTCCCAGACAGAACTTAAATCTCTAAATGTCTAATAAGAAGATTTCCAGAGGCAATGAGAGATGTGCAGTCTTCCTGTGCAAAATATAGCAGGCATAAATAGACATTTACATTCTCCTGTTTGCTCTGACACGTGGGATGGAAGGCAAGCCGCAGTGGTCTCCTAAAATGAATGAGTCGCCCAAGGCCTGCTCCTAGATAGAGGTGATCCTAAGCTCACTGGTACTGCCACTACAAGTGTGTGTACCTGCATGTCAGCGTGTCTGTATGTTGCTGTGATGTGTTTTAGAGCTTCAGGGCTTGTTACTCTGTCAGAGCAAACAGGAATTTTCAAATGTCACAATGTTTCCCAAAAGTGTACCAAATATATGCTTGTGATTTTCTCGCAACCGAATGCATATAAAATCCTTAAACAGGACATGTTGACAAGTATACTATATGTCATAAGCCTGATGGGACAGCAAGGGATTTGTTTGTACAAATAAGAAGACTGGTGTCAGCAAATAGCAGTCAGAGTGCCTAGTCTAATTTAATGTAGTAACTCTAATGAAGATCTAGCTGCTGGATGTTGATGAGAAAACAGTTTGGAGGTTTCAAAGAACAGATGGATGACACTGTTTGTTTCCATGTGGATGGATAGGTGGGGAAACAAATGACTGAAGGAATGATAGAGAGAGATATACTAAGATGAATGATGGGCAGATGATGGATGGATATTTTTGTTGTGTGATATTTGTACTGTAAGTGCATTGACAGACATGGTCTCACTACACCTGGCATACACTGCTGCCCTGACAGCTGTTCTTTCACCCCTCGTTTGTACCTGATACAAGATATACAAGCTATGGCTAACCCCACATTATCATAAACTTAACTGAAGTACAAGCCAGTTTAGCTGTACTTTCTGGCTCAGCTTTATTCTATAGATTAAATATAATTAGATTATATTGCTGACAGCACAGATGCAACAGGTGTTGGGAAATGAATGGAGCTTATGTGTGTATGTCTGCATATACTGTATACTAGCATTTATATTAGTACATTATAAAATATTCATCTTCTGTCTCTGGACTTTTGGATCCTACCGACAAACTGACTGGCTTTGTGTTTGAAAGATCTAATTGCAAAAGTATGTGTATGAAATGGTGCATGTGAGCCATTTACTCCACCAACTTCGCATCACACTTCTATAACACTGTCATACTGACAATGGACAGTTAACCAATTTTTTTCCAATCCATTACAATCCACTTCCCCTTCAAAATCTGGCACATTCCTTACCTACGTTGCAATCCAACTGGCTTGGCTGGAGATTGTTGAATTACTGAAAACTAGTAACTGATAATGTTGCCTCAATCCTCTGGGCTCAACTGCAAATTAAGAGCAGTGTCGTGTTTTAAGCTACGCTAAGCTCAGTTTTGTCTAAGTGATTTTTTGTCTTGGGCGGTGGGGGTTCAAACTTGTAGACTTCGGCTCAAGCCAATGCTGACTCAGGTGACATCATTTGAGGCAAGCATCTGATTTTACATAAGCATTAGTAGGACTTTGATGTGCAGTGCCAGTTCAAAGGAAATGTAAAACAATTTTCATTGCAAAATAAGACTGAAGATTAAAAGAGGAAAACATCTGTGAGCACAAACAAACATTCTCATTAGAGGAGTAAAGCAAAGACAAACCACCTTGTTTTTTAAGACCTCTTAAACCAGATACCAAAGGGAACATCTAACTACTGCACTGCATATGTTGGGAGTATTTCATTATGATGGGCTCTAGCTGGAATTACCTAATGTGCATAACAAAACTCTGGCAATAAGAATGCCATAAAATTAGAAAACAAACATGAGTCTTCAGTTTCTGGTCCTTGGTACTGTGCCAAACGTTGTGCAGACAAACATTACCTGCTGAGGAGCCCTCGTTTCTTTGGCTCATACATTTTCAGTGGAATGTGGTGGAAAGACAGGATGAAATACACATTAAATTTTGTGGGTATACAGAAATATGTAATAATCAAATCCACTTTACAGTTCGACTGTTAGCTCCTGAATGATGGCTTGTGATTTGACAGCTAAATGTAAAATCATGTTTGAAGCACAACTGCTGTACTTATCTACCACGTTCATTAGAATGAAAATGTGAAATCGGCAGTTCTTTTTAAAAGATTTCTCTAAGATAATACTTTAATAATACTCATGAGCACTTCATCTTGTCAGCTGTCTTGCTGCTGTCTTCTTCATTGCTAGATATCCCAATCTTTTATTTTCACATCTCGTGCAGCAAATCTGCCTCATATTCTTACTCAAGATAAAAGTGTATTCAAAATGTAGATGTGTAAATGAGTGTGCGTACAGAATGTGCGCGGTTAAAGCTGGATATAGCTGTGCATTCATCAAAAATAAAATTGAGTGAAGGAGTTAACCGAAGCAGATTAAAGCCACACAGCCACATATGGGAGTTTAGCCTTCTAAGGGTCTGGAATCTGCCAGCTGTGGGTAGCAGGGATTCAAGTATGCATATGAGGTTCTTTTAACAATACTGAAACCCACAGCGGAAGTCTTTTTGTCATTAGCCATTGCTGTCTCCATCATGACTTTCCCCTGTGTTTCCCTCTCCTCCCAATAATCTATCCACTTGTCTTCCTATCACTCCCCTTTGTTGTCTTAATCATCACTGCTCTTTGGTGAATTTCTCTCCTTTCCTCCAGCCCCCCCTCCCCCTCATTGGGATGATGGGGCTGTATCCTGTGGACCAGTTGGAATAAACACAACATCCTTCTATCTGTGTTGCCACAGGCCATTCCCTTATCCCCATTAGACAGGACTTAAGGGAAAGAAGCCGCCAACAAACAAATGTTCCACCCGCCTACAGACACCAAACGCATTTACATAGACATATGCAGGCACACACACACACACACACACACACACACAAACAAACAAACATAAAAACACATGAACACAAGTGAATACTAAACTTTTTAACACCCTGCCTAAGGACAACCAAATTCTTGTTTTAAATCTTTTATGTTTAACATAAAACTCATTTTATAAACATGTTTTAAGTGATAATCTGCTAGTGGTCTAATTCTGATTATTAGTTTATTTGTTCAATATGGTTTCAGCATTGTGCTGTGGTCTTTAATGAGCCAGCACTAGTAGCTCTCCTTTAGGATTTAATTTGAGGGTGCAATGAGCCATACTTAAACCCAATGAGTGGACATTTTGTTTGTATTGTTTTGTGCTACCTCTGCTCTGCTGACCATGCCTTTATGGAGCAAACAGTTCATGCCATTATTGATGTTTTTTAAAAATGTTTCTATTACCTTTGTACTGGTTGTAACTTTAACACAAAAGTGCTGAACAAATATAGATGTTATTACTAACAAAACAAGCTTATGAAGCATCTAACACAAATAACTTATCAGTGTCTAATAACTTCACAGCCTTTTCTTATACAGTGTATTACTTTATTTTTTCTCCCATTGGTTCTGCATCAATCAGACTTTACTGTTGGCAAGCTCATTTCAAACAAGTAGTGTGAGAAGACAGTGGGCTTATCTTGTACTCTTTTCTGGAGGGGGTGGTCTCTCATACACGTACACACACAAACAAGCAAGTGATTAAAGCATTCGGGTTTTCAACATCGAGCGCCAGGCTTAGAACATGACGGTACTGTTTGTTCCTGAAAAAATGACAAAAAAGTTTGATAAATAAGAATAACATCAACCTGATTTGCCTCTTTTTCTCATGCTCTTCTGCTTTGTGCATCCACACCACCCATCGACACACACACACAAATGCTAGACATAAATGGCGAAATTGTCAGGTTTTGTTAAAAGTTTAAATGAAACTTTTTTTTTCTACAGTATTTGCACATGGTAACTATGGCATGGTTGAGATGAAAATAAAGAAATAAATAGTCACTTCGTCACTCCCAGGCTGTATCAGTCCTTCCCTGTCACTCAACAACCGGGCCCCCCCTAAAGAGATGTGAGGTGCAGCTCCTTTGCCTCAGGTGTCGCACAACTTAATGTGCAGCACAACGATGAGGAAGTTCTCCTGAAGGGTAACTGCAAAGTGTTATCAGTCTGGGACCTTTGATGACAAGAGGACTAGGTGATAAAAAGGAAGGCGGAGGGTGGGGGGGGTTACTGTTTCAATGTCAATCTGTCACTCAGCCTTCAGGCAGTGTAAACGATTTGAGGGGAAAGATTGAAAGGTGGGAGAATTAAGAAAAAAAGTAGCAAGTAAAGTGTGGGGGCCAGATGGCAGAAGAAAGCAAAGAGGAACAGACAAAACGAAAGAGAAGAAGAGAAAGAAGTGAGGTAAAAGGCAGCTAACAGCTGAAGGTCTTGATTAAAGGACTGTGGCCAAGTGCGCAAGTGTAATCGAACCCCCATGATCAGACAGAACAAAACAGAGGACAGAACTTCTGTTAGTGACAGAGTCAAACCCCCCTGAAAAAAAAAAAACAACGGTAAATTGGACTGTGCATCCAAGTTCCAGGAACACATTTTCAATTCATAGAGGGCCAAATCTCTATTCCTCCATGCTGGCATTAGTGAACTGACTGCATTACAATATGATTGCACAGTGAAAACAAAATGTTTTTCCCAAACACTGTTTCCTGGATAAATGCATTACTTGTCACATAGCACAACATGCTTTATTCGCAGCAAACAGATGGAAACTGTGTTTAGAAAAGGCAATGTCAGATGGCCACAAGCCGCAACTGATACCCATAACCCCCTTGGGTGCAGGAATGTGCAGATCTAGTTAGGCAGAAAAATGCTAACGCATAAAGCAATTAGGCGTTGCATCCTAACTGTGGACTGGGAATGAAGTAGTTTTACCAAATGGATATTTCCAATATCTCCAATCTAGCGACCTCCCCTCTCCACTTGTATTATTGCACAGACCAGCTGTGCCAAGAGCTGAACAAAATCAGAGTCTCTTATGCATATGGCATCAAATTCCATCTGATGTTACCAACTTACTGTAACTCACAAACCCCAAAACAGGCAACAAATTGAAGAAAATACTTGTATTTGACACCAGGGACAACTACAGGTAGCTGGGATAGCAGTGACTAATCTAATTTACTGTGTCTGTGCATCTGTGTACAATGTGGGTCGTATGGATTGCTCTTGATGAAGGTGACAACTGTTTCTATTCAATCATGCTGCTGTAGGTATCTTATTTGATTTATCCCAACACAAACAGAAATATTTAATGCATCCTTTCCTTTGTATCCTAGAGTGTTTCTAATACCCCAGCCCTTGTTTGGAAATTACATTTTAAGTCAAATAGTACTGATGCATTCTAGGTAAAATAGAGACTAGGGCCAGCAGTGAAACAAAATCCTCCACCTTTGGGACACACTTGTTTACATTTCCTGATGATACTGTGTGCCCTCATTAGCAAACAGCTGTTGTGACCCTTGTTGCATCCGACTTCCTAATTTGGCATGTGCTACAGACATACAACAAATCTAGGACTATTTTCTCAGCGGTTCATTTTAATATAAATGTAACCTAATTTTAACTGAAACACTGAGGTATTTTAAATAACGTGTTTTTCTTCAATTAATTTTATGACTGATTGCATTTTATTGGTCTTTTTGTACTTGTATTTAACAGTAGCACTAGCTTATTTTCTGTATTTGTTCTGTAAACTAATTTGCATTAAGTCCTTTGCAGACGAATGTGTCTTTAAACCAACATGGTGTATTACTGTGAATTAAATCTTTGCATTTCCTACACTAATAATAGACTTTATTACCTTTGTATTAATACCATCAAACTATATGCTATACTATATCCAATTGGTATTAGTTCTCTCTTTGTGCTCAGCAGTGGTAGATAACTTGATATGATCATGATTAACTCTGGCTTTCAAGCCTCGACTTTAGTAGCCTATATTTCACAGAGAGGACCGGAGGACAGAATGCCTTGCCCTTGCTAGGTCTTGTTCACTCAGAACTGGGGCAGTCTGTGTGATGTGACATTTCATGTGATCACATAAAATCAAGGATTAGTGAGGAGGCTTAGAGGGGGCGATTTGGGTCCTGATGTTCTAGTACACCAGAGGGCTGATCTTAGCAGCAGTACCTGCCTGAAAACAGATGTTCAGAATATAAAATGTAAAAGTTTAAAGGTATGGAAAACCAATTTTCTCAGTCTGATTGTTACTATGGGTGATTGTATTTTACATGAACACAAATGTTTCTGTCAAACTAAAGGCGGTTTTAGATATTTCATATTAGACATTTCTATCATGCACTAATTAGGATTTAGGGCTATTTTAGTCAAAGTCAGATGACAGTGGTAGGGCAGTGTTGCCAGGTCACTGCCAGCAAACTAGATCCAGCCTCACACATATAATCCTGATGAAGCAGGATAGCTGAATTAAACTCCTAATACTTAATACCTAACTTAATTTAAGGCAAGTGTTTCCTTGATTCCCTTTGATTCTGAGTCCAAAATGTTCAAAAAATAAAGGAATGATGGTATTTAAATTTGTGGCCAATGACCATAACATACAGTAAAAGCAGGGTAATTCACTGTAAAGTGTGTGTAAAAGGATTTCAAAGCACTCTGCTTCATGTTGGGTGGTTCCCTCCCTATGTGTCATTAAAATCCTTCGGTGGATTAACTCTTACATGTCAATCAGCTGGATTCAACTCTAGGGAAATGGGCAGCTGTACAGTGACAACATTTAGTAGAAACCTACTGTAATCTCCTCTGTTGTGACAGATTTTCTGTATACTTATATATTATTATAATTTATTATAGTACACAATTTCTTTTTGTCACATTTTAATATGTCAGTGTTTAAAGCTGCCATGCTACTGTATTCCTATAATGCATGTACTGTATGTACTGAATGGGCAATTTCACACAATGAATTGCATGAGTGAGACTGACTATACCCACAGATGTAATTTTTCTCCACCTAAAAACTACAGTATATCCTTAGATGCAGTAACTCTATATTCACATTCTACTACAGGTTTCACCTTCAAAGAAAAATATCTCAGACATATCACAGTACCATTAAATGCCAAAGAAAATGTATTCTTTGGTGCATTCCATACTAACAATTAATGACAAGACAGAGTTTGTCTTAAATGTTTCAAACAGATTTTTTTTCCCAGCACAAATGTTAAACTGATAATGCCA
The DNA here is from genome assembly GCF_001952655.1 of Monopterus albus. NCBI lineage: Eukaryota > Metazoa > Chordata > Actinopteri > Synbranchiformes > Synbranchidae > Monopterus > Monopterus albus. The sequence continues at coordinate 1,095,960 of NW_018127888.1, read as the reverse complement.
TAAAAAATAGGAAAAAGCAACAAAAGTTCTGAGACAGAAAGACAATTTTGTGATTAAATAAAATTGGTAGACTGATAATAAAGAAGAATTTTTGTTTGAAAACATCTTTCGTGCTTGGCATCAATTTCTCCTATTCAGTCAAACAAACTGGTTTCCAATAGCATTCGCATTTAGGGACCTGTAACTGTCTATTCTGCTCTATTGTATTTACATCAAAGCACAAAGATTAGTGTTCCCTGTGGTACTTCAAGAAATGTGCATTCAGCAGAGAGCATTCAGGCTCCATGCCTTGCAGAGTTGATTGCAGACATAAATTAGTGTCCTGAAAAACACAGGTTCCAGCTGACGCCAACTTCCTCTGTGTGGTTAGTGTACCGCACAAGCCAGAGGCATGTTTTGGTATGTGTGTTTTCACACTGCTCTCACTAACTCAGACATTGCGGTGGGATGGAACTCCTTATCTCTTTACCTACTGTCTCTCTAACCCCCACCTCCCACCCCACATGTCCAATCGT
>NW_018127888.1:1092717-1095396 GCF_001952655.1 Monopterus albus | reverse complement strand
GTGTTAAATGTTAGTGTCAGTCATCAATTCCATTAAAGTAATAAAGCTTTAACTGCCAAGATTGAATTCAATTCAGTTTTATTTGTGTAGCGCCAAATCACAACAAAAGTACTCTCAGGACACTCTACAAAGTAAGATCAAGCCCTTACTGTTATTATTATTATTAAAGAGAACACCCAACCAATTCCCCCTGAGCAAGCACTTGGAGACAGTGGGGAATAAAAACTCCCTTTAATGGAAGAAACCACCGACAATGGCTCTTGGTGGGCCATTGTGAAGCTTATTTTACAGTACATGTTGCAACTGAGAACAGAATGAAGGATACTGGCCAGAAGAGTTTTTAGAAACGAGTTCAGCCTGTTTGCACATATGTATTTTTAGTTAAAATTCTGAATATTGTCTCATAGTTGTGAGAGCAGATGACCTTAAGAGACAAGAGAAGGTGATAAAGTGGTGCAAAATTCAACAGCCAAACAAAGAGTGACAGCCAGGCTGTGATGTATGATTTGTTTACACTTTCACATTTGCAGTTTTTACCTTCTCTCACTCACTTTAAAGATAGAGGTGAAGGCAGACAGCAGTGAAAGGCCTTGTCCTAAACTCATGTAGTTTGTTAGACTTGACACTATGTATGTTTTTAGTGACAGAACAGACGTTCCACTACAGGGAAGACTTGGATGTATTGTAACTTTTATAACACTTCACATGCTGATTTTATATGTGTACAAAGACATTCACAGATTTTTCTTTTTATGTTCACTTTGTTCTCTTGCTTACATTTCATGTGCCAGTAGAAACACATACATCTTGTAGCTCCCCTTCAGCTCCTCTGTGACTTCTTGCATGTTGTCTTAATGTGTGAATGTGCCACTAGAACAAAGGTTCTGAGGAGTCTGACCTCCATTAATGACTGGCTCATTCTCATCCCTCAGTGAAAGAAAATGCATGCTGTTTTTTTGAGTATCAGATAGTGTGAAGCAAATAGAAAGCAGAAATCGGATGTAAATTCAGTATGGGTGTAGACAAAATACTCAAACCACTCTGCAGCAAAGAACAGCCAGTCTGAATGACAGACAACCCAAAAACATAACACTCCTGGTCGTTACCCGTCACAGAGGTATAAAAAGGCATGTGCAAATGTTCAATAAACACTCGCAACGCAAACAGCGCAGTGTAAAGGACACACAGCTAGCTCAGCAGTAGAGAGTGTGCATGTGCATGTACTAGGGGCTGGGGGTGTCAACCCACAAGCACGTGCCATGTCCGCCTGTGCTGTGGCATCCCAGCGTCTTGTTGGGAGGGAAAAAATTGGCCCATTGATCACCTCCCACACAGAGAGGCATCAGTCATAGATGGAAGCAAAAGAGACAGAAGACAGCCATAGAGAAGTGAAGGATGAAAATACAAAAAACAAGGAAGTGAAGAGATAATAAGAATAATCACCTTTATTTGGCCAAGGAATTTTTTTCCGGTACAGAACCGAGGCAGCCACCCGAGACTCCAACTCACACCGATGGCTCTAACTATCAGGGGCAACTTGGGGGTTCAGGGTCTTACCCAAGGACACTTTGACATGTGGACTGCAGGCACTGTGATTCAAACCTCCAACCCTCCGGTTGGGAGACGGCTGCTCTACCCACTGAACCACAGTCGCCCCCTTATGAGGGCATAAGAGAAAATTACATGAAATAAAGTGCAAAGGCAAAGATGAGGAGGGCTAAAGAAAGACAGCAACTGGTGGCAGGAGATTAAAAAGAAGATATTATGAAAGAAGCATAAAGATATAGAGGAGAGTGAGGGAAGAGGCAAACAGCAGAAGACTTCTACAGTCAAAATGTTTGCAAGAAGCTGCTGTCTGAAGGAACAGACAGGCTGAGGTGAAGGGATGATAAGCTCTATTGTTTCCCCTTTGTTTCTCATCACGTTCAGTTCATGTGTAGAGCACCTGATGACGGAGCATTTTTTTTCTTGACTGACTCTAGTGCATCACATTCTCTGGCTGTGTGTGTCGGCCAGTCCTGTGAGTGAGGCGCTAAGTTTGGAAAAAATTAACTTGATTTAATTGTGTCTGGACCTTGTGGAAATATAGAAAATTTAATAACTGCCATCATTTTGAAAGTCTTTAAAGAGATGTATGTATATGAAATGATGATAAGATTTACAGTTTATTACAAATGTGTATTTCTTTTGCTCTATAGGCACAAGGACACATTCTTGTTTTTGTCATTTACTGGGCCCCAAACCGTTACTTGCCTAACCCTAACCCTTAACTCAGCCTCAGCCAAAGATGACATTTGCTCCAATTTTACACAGTGTTTTCATAAAATTGGACAAACTATTTTATGGGGACCAGCCTCAATTGCTCACAAGTGACACGGGTCCCTGTGACCCTAGTGTGCTCATGGTTTTCCATCCCCACAAGTATAGAAATGGAAAATCAAGGCCACAGCCACAAACACACACACACACACACACACACAAATACTTCTTGCTCTGACCCAGACCACTGGGCTGAGTCAACATTCAATTATTTATCACAACGCTCCCACAATACACAGGAGCTGTCCAACACAGGGATTGAGCAAGTTGTCACCACAGTAGCAACAGTGATGAGTTCTTGTTACTCAAGTCAGCATTTTCTTACGAATACAGTACAACAAAGTGCACTTCCAATAGCAA
>NW_018127888.1:1050613-1092670 GCF_001952655.1 Monopterus albus | reverse complement strand
TTCAGTGTTCCTGTCTCTCTTTGTTATTTCCCTGTCACACACACAGACACCCACACAGTATACAGAGCCTTGTCCTAAGCTCAACTATTCTTACAGTTCTACAGCGTACTTGCACTGAATCAAGTTCAGGTGAGGACGGGACACACATCTATTGTACTATGGTATTTCAATACCTTTTCATCGGATGAAGCTAAGTGCATTTACTCAGGTGTTGTACTTCAGTACAATTTTAATAAACTTATTTCTATTTTCTGATGCTTTATACTTCTATTTCATTAGATTTAATTCAACAAAGTGCAGTGGAACCAGATTATTACATACATGAAGCAGATGGCTGCAACACTGAAGAGCTGAGAATAGTGACATTTGAGAAGTTTCTCAAATTGTAATGAAGTCAAGACAAAAATATTTCTACATTGTTTTTTGCCTTTTGAAGTTTGACTGGCATTCTTTTAATTACTTTAGGTTGGTTGGTAACATCTGTTCTTCTGCAAAGTTTAATGGCACCTGAATTGGGGAACTGAACCAACTGAACTCTTTACATTCATAGAACATGCAGTGTTTCACATGATCTTTTGCTGGTTTTTGGGATATAATGTTAAAATTGGTGCTACTTTCGGATAGACACCTGGCAACAGTTAATTACTGCTTCAGCAAATAAATACACCCACAAACAATCAGCATTACTTGCATGCTCTGTCTTTGTCTTAATGTCAAACGCTCACACACACCCTTCAGTGTTGTTCCCTGAGCCTAGTTCATGGTATTTTTTTATCTGTAGATGGAGAAAACAAAGAATAGCAATTTACACAGCGACTGTTACCCAAAGATGACCTCATTCACCTCGACATGACCTGCCTTCAATTGCTGCTGTGTTGCAACAGACAGGCAACAACATGGGTAGATGTGCTAGTAAGCACAGAGACACGGGCACATTGACACCCAGGCCCCAGCAAAATTGTCTCAGCCTAAATGAATTAAAAAAAGCTTTTGCCCCAGAGCCAGTAGCAGCAAGTGCATCCTAGTCAGAGAACAGGCAATGTCAGACATGGAAAGAGAACATGAGACAGCTATATATACATGTATATAGCTGTCTCATGGAGCATGCATAACTGACATGTGTTGCTGATCTCTATTATCATGATGTATTCATTTCAGCCATGAGCAAAGCCTGTTTCCAAGATAACATGAAAAATGAAGAGTGTAGTAGGGTTGAAAGTGATTAGATGTCCGGCTCTCGCTCAACAAACGTACTGAATGAAGCTCCTTTCAGTTGTGGCTAAAAAATTTCATTATGCATTACACATCATTTTGGGTTTGCTATTATTGGTTGGGCTTGACTATTGCAGTGGCACCAGCGTAGTCCATTAGATAGTCTCAGTGGCGTAGGTTTGGTCTCAACATTGGTAAGGACACAACCTCCGCTCGAACCCCCTTTCCAAATAAACTCATGAGCAAAAGTTGAACATTCTGAGGATAACTTCAATGCTGATGCCTAGCATGTTGTCTTGTAGGTGTAGCCTCAGGGAGGGCACATTGGCATGATCTAATATGACTCCACTCCACAGATAATGTGCACAGGTTTGCTCAAATATTAATAGGGACCTTTCTATCCTATTAGGAATATGCAAAACTATGTCCTCAAAGTATGTCAAAAGACAATGATAATTGCAAATATAAGCAATATTAGAATCATGATATAAATTTGTAGTCTGTAGTCATAAAAGCAGAAAGTGAGTCAGCACATTTGAGCTCTGAGTTCTGTGGCAAGATTTTTAAACTTTGCCTTTTTTCCCAAAGGGTGATGATTAAGAAAATAAAATCACTGGTCAATACTGTACATGGTTCTTATAAAATGGCTGGCAGCCATGCTTGTAGCATCTCCAGGACTGTTAAGTCCACCTGTAGAAAATACCATCTGTCCTTGGTGACTCTGCACCATTTTTTTCTTGGGATATCTGAACTCAAATGAAACCTCAGCTCTGTTTTAAAACTGTCAAGAAGCAACAGCAGTGGATGAAATACCTTTCAAAGGAATAAGAGGAGTGGATTTGATGGGCCATAATTTTTAACAGCCCCTTTACACACCCAGTGATAGTGATTTTTTTGTCCCTGTTGCATCACATGACTCTGACCTTGTAACATTGCACCAGTGGTTTACAGAATCAGGGCAGGTATGGAACAGTTGGTTTTATCTACTGTATAAAATAAGAATGAAGTGCAAATGAAGTGCAAATGAAGACTACTGACCGTCTTGTTGTACACTTTAATCTATCTTCATGACTACATGTGTATGTTTGTGTCTGTGCGCATAGTTTTCCCACTGCTAATGGGCTGCTGTGCCACTCAGGTGGTCACACTCAAGTCATTTTAAAGATAGACTGAGAATATGTCATGCCCAGAATTTCAACTTAACTCTCCTCAGAGAGGCATTAAAAACATACCATCCATGACAGTAGCCTTACATCACCTGAGGATCTCTTTGTTACGTCTCATAGAGTCTGGCTGCACTTTTTTATTTGATTTATTCACTTTTATCTTTTTTGAGAAAGCCTCAGAATATCTAGCACTGAATGTACTGCAGACTTAAAAGCAACCATGTCTTTACAGGAAAAAAAAAACAGAGCTGGATCCAAGTATATAATTTCAAAGTTTGCCTTCCTTTTGTGCTCTTCTAGAAAGTTAAAATGTTACATTGGCAAAGCTCAACCTTATAACTAGAATCCATAACATCTATAGCAACATCAAAAGCGTGCCACAAAGAGTTGGTTTTCGATATCCCAACAGCCTCTGGCTGAGAGTTTGTGTTGTTTAGCTGCTACAAAGAACAAAACATTCCTATATGAAAATTACATGACTGTATGAATTTTGTTGTTGTTTTTTTGTTTGTTTTGTTTTCAGGCAGACCAAGGAAGCAAGAAAGAGAAGTGAACTAGAAACTCTTCTTCTCATGCTAAACGTGCACATTCCTGTGATGCTGGACTAGAACTGCTTTCAAAATGTTCCCAGCCTGATATTAATTTTATGATGCAGATTTACAACATGCCACTGTCAGTTTATCATTCAGAGCCGTGTCTCTACAGCTGTTTCTGTGGCATTTGAAATTGAACGGGACTATATGAACGGTAGAGGTTTGTAAAAACTGATTTAAAAATCTCTAATTATGACATTTGCATAAAACAGTAACTCATTATAAATCAGAGCAAAAATGGATTTGATGTTTCACCGTAGCACTTGTTAATCACATTTGGGTCAGTGAAAATGCCTCTTAGGAAGATTAATACATTCTAATCACCAGGACAAATCTTCAAAATGTCGCAATTAACTTTTACTGATTCACATTCAGTACATTTAAAGCTATATGCATACAGTTTAGCCAGTATGTCTGAATATTCTCTTTGAAATTGTGCAACGAGTCAGAATTAGAACCGATGATTTTTCCAATGCTGATTTGTTAAAGAATCCCAGCAAGGCCCTTAACTCCATCTGCTCCAGTGAAGCTGCTGGAACTGGAGCTTCTCAGTGGCCAGCAGGTCAGGTTATGGTTGTACTGGGAAGCTTCCAGGGATGAATGTATAACTGTGTGAATGCGATCAGGCTGTTCCTTCCAGTCGAGCTTGTGCAGTGTTTTTCTAGTGTGGCCCTTGTGTGTCTCATGGATAGCATTTTCCTGTACTTAGAGAGAGCTTAGGAGCATCAGCACTTGGCAAATCTTTTGTGCAGAAATTAGCCATATCTTGAGATATCCTTAATGTTATCACTTGATTTGTATTGCAATTAAGTACCATCAACTATGTGTCAGACATATACCGCATAAAAGTGCACTTGGCTCAAAGTACAATAATGGACGAGAGCTTCAATTATTTATACTGGATGGAACAGCAGCTTCTATCAGCCCTCTCACTCGCTACACTCATGGGCATGCAGATACATACAGCACAAACACACACATTAATTCAGTCTCGCTGTAGCTCTCTACCCCTCATCCTTCAAAATGACAGAAAACAAGTCAGTTGTTTAGGAGGTGAGCTGCCTCAAAATCATTCCTTCAACACACAGGCAATTTTATGCTGCTTGCTTCTTAATAGGGGCCATATGGACGCAAGGGCTCGGGGCTGGGAGGGCTCGAGCAGCAGCGAGGCCACAGCTGTCCACTGGCATCGTCCACCCCCTCTTGCTGGTAAGCCACCGTCATTAAAAAGGCCAAATGGAGGAGGGTGGGGGTAATCTATAACATGCACTGCTCACTCAAAACCACAGTATTTAAGTGAGCATTACAAACTGAAAGATACTGTATATTTTTGAAATGGATAACATTAAATATTCATTTTTATGTGTAATTTTTGTTGCTATCTAAAGTGCAGTTAATTGTCAGCACAAAATCTATCATCAAAGCCAGGTACTGGATTTCCACCCACATTAGTTTCAGGTTTTTGTTTCTGACTCGAGCACAAGTGTTACTGAGGATCTGCTCTAATGAAGTCCTTACTCAAGTCAGCCATGAGTCCACTAATGACTCTCTGGATGGTCACTGTGCTTCCTTTCCCTCCATAAGGAGTATCCTTCACACTGAGGATGAAAATGATCACAATGACAGCAAAATGACTGGGATGTTAAGTATACATTATCTCAGTAGCAACATCGTCAATAACGCAAATTAATATATAATTGGAAAAAAAAGAAATCCAATATTACAACTTAGTATTAATTTTCTCAGTGATGAAACATAATGGTAAGATATGAAATCTCATTGTGTGTGTACCACCTTAGGTTTTCACAGTAGCTGTATTCAATTTATTGCTAATTTAATGGTTATGGGCACAGAAGATATCCACTTTGTTAGTTTATCATTTCTCAAAGCCACAATCATGCTGCTAAATTCACTTTTTGCCCATATAATTGGAACTCGAGTTCCCTTGTCGTCACAAACCAGAATTTGATGTTTTTCAGTCTGTATAAAAAGACTGGAACCACACACACACACACACAGTAATTACAACATTCACAGTTTTCTAGTGGCTCTCTGTCCTCTACTCGATTGCTCTGATAAGGTAAAGGAGACACAAGCCACAAACAACCAGCTGGACTCTGGGCCTTAGAGGAGCACTTTGCCAATTGTTGACTGTGTTTCCATGAATTAGCCATAGGGGTGTCATGTCTAGAACATTCACACTGTGTGCTATGTTTTCTGAATGACTGCAATAGGTGGTAGTAGCCTGGTTTACTTTTGCCATCTACTTATGTCAAAACGCATCAGTGAAGATCTGCAGAACCACAGAGAGAGTTTGGCTTATAAACGTTTAAGTGATACTGTCTCTGGGAAGCCTCACATCCTTCAGTCGGTTGGTGGATTTGGGAATGACACTTGCCAATTTTTCACAGAGGACAATATGGATTAATTCATATATCACAGCACACTGTCTGAATTGAAGCCTGAATGATGTTTGATCATTAAAAATTGATAATATTTTATTTAGGTAGTGGCCTTGGTGATCTTAAAATAACACCAGGGGTGTGCAATATATATCATCTATATAAATTGTTGTTTTAACAATGTGTGAGCTGACATTGTCGAGTACAGTATGCCTCTTAATAGAGAAAAAAAACTTTGAGAGTCCATGTATTCACTGTGTCATGTATCCTAAAAGGATAGACTGCTGAGTTGGATGCTATTCAGCTTTTCAGTTTACAGTATGTTACGCAGTGTAATACAGTGACTCAGTACAATACAGTACAAAGAGAGAGAGGCATAATAAAAAAGATATAAGAGCAGCTCACTCTTCACTGTTCACCTTATGAAGGAAAGGAATGAAACATTTTATCAGACATTTCAGACATCCACTTAAAACAGCACAGAAGGATGTAGCAGGAGTACAGTACGTCTGAAACTGTATACCAAAAACGCTCTAATGAAATATTTTTTCAGGAATCGATACTGATAATTACAGAATACCATTAACGAGGGAGGAAACATTCAGCGTGTTTGTGAGACCTCAAGGACAAACACAATGTGTTATGGTGAGTACCAGAGAAGGTTAACCGTGTTTACAACAAAACTCCACAATCCACCTTCGAATTTCCGTGGGTATGTTCAGTTTCGGATTGAATCTGACATTAAATCACAAGGTTTGTTATGATTCTAAACAGCCATTTATTTTTCAATCAATAACTTGATATTCTCCGGAGCCAATATAGTTCAGCTTTTATGCATATTAGTCTTCCTGCAGCTAGACTAAATGTCAACAATGGTGTTAAAGTGTGTAAAGCTGCTCTTCCACTTTTCCTCTGCATTCTAAATTAAGCTGAAAAATGTTTCCATCCTGGTACTTTATACCTTAGCCACTTTCATTAGCTATTGTTTTTCTTTGTTTTGTATGTCAGCTACTATATATAACACTATTATTCTGGGATGACTGTGGAGCAAGTTGACCTGTTAAAAATGACTCATCAGTTTATCAACATAGCAAGACATTAGAAGGCATGACTGGGAAAATGGGATGACCATGTTTTACTATTTATTTTGACTATATATATATATATACAGTATATGGAAAATAACTCAAACATTGTCATGTCCAGGTACTATTAGGAGAAGATTAAATGCAAAAAGAATGCTTGAAAGGCAAGTCCAATAAGGGGGTCACAGCTATTATGCAAAAAAAGTCACCACAGAAAAAGCAATAAAAAAATCCAATAAAGACAGACAACAAAAATACAGTCAGGGAGGGCAAATAAAGGTAGAAAGGTGAGCTGAAGATACATTTAAACATTTATATAAAACACAAATTCAGCTTAATATTAAGATAGAAAATAACAGAACACTTTCTCAGGTGACAAGATAACAGAATTGTCAAATATTTTACACGGAAGCCTTTGATAACAAGCCATTTCATGTCTTTTATTTACACATTAAGGACAGTAAACATGATAAATCTGAGAGATGACTGAAGTTGGAACTTTCTCCAAACAATCGATAGAACATTAATAGTGCTGAGCGGTGAGCAGGGAGGTGGAGAAGTGGGAGGGCGGCATTCAAATATTACCAGCATCTGTAATTAATTTTTCACAGGCACATATAATCCCCAAGCCTACAAATACACACACACACACACATACACAGTCAAACTGCACAAGGTAGAACTCTCAGTTTCTTTTCTAGCAGTTAGAGGTCATGCAGTCTGCAGTTAACCTGTCAGTGTGCTTTATCACTGCTAGAGCTCTAACACGCTGCTTCCACCACTTACATATGGACATATTTTAGACTGGGACGCTGCTGTGTTTGCAACTACTGTGTGCTTCGCCAATAATTTCAGGAATAAGATGTAATTGTGGTAGACAAAACAATGTAATTACTGCACCAGGACACTGTAATTTTCTTGAAAATGTGAAAATGCAACAGGTACAGTAGGTGTGCATGTTTGCAGCACACGAAAGCATCAGGCTGTGAAATGATTTGTTCAGTAGAATGTACAAATTTCAGGCAGTTTTAAAATTCTGGAAAATTATACCCCCAACTGACACACACTCTCTCTCTCTCTCTCTCTTGTATTTCTATCTTTGTGAGGACTCTCATTGGCATAATGCATTCCCTAGCCCCTTACCCTAATACTTAACCATCAGAACTAAATGCCTAACACAAACCTAAACCTAATTTTAACCTGAACCCTTAAACCAAGTCTTAAACCTCAAAAAGGTGTTTCAGAAAGTGAGGAGGAGCCAAAATGACCTCACTTTCCAAAAATGTCCTCACTTTATAGCAAAAAATTACTTTTATGGGTCCTCACTACACATCAAGAACACACACACTTATTCGTATAAAGAACAGTGAAGCACCCATCTTGTCCCTTCTTTTTCTCATGATTTGCATATGTGCGCATGTTTGTGTTCTTGTGGAAATGTAATAAAACAGCAGAAATCAATTTTTCACTTAAAAAAAATTATCTAGACTTGAAATAACAGCAAAGGTTTAAGTGTCACAAAACCACATGCACTAAGCAAAAAAAAAGGTCTATTTTACTTTTAATAATATTACCTTCTGATAATCCCACATAAGGAAACAAGAGCAGGATTTCTTTTGAAAGATAACACCCAAGGCCGCTGTGGATTCGCCACCTTTGCTGTAATGACATTTTTTTTCTACTGCTACATTGAAATACAGTATCTGAATGGGTGCTAAGTAATCATGTCAATGTCTTTTGAAAGTTGAGTCAAAATTGTGTATTAACCTTAAGAGGAAGTGATGGCAAAGTGCTGTGTTAATGAATGACAACGCAGCTGAGTGTTTGCATGTCTGACTGACAGGGCGCCTGAACGACAAGCTGTCCGTTTGACTGACTGACTGGCCGACCGGAAAGCAAACGCACTTGCTGCTGACCAGCAGATTACCTGACTCGTACGCTGACTTGACTGACGGACAGGCTGGGAGGGGTGTGTTGATGTGTAGGTATTATAGATATCTAACACATACTGTAGCTGCTCATGCTGCTGAAGCCAGCTGGAAAGAAGAAAGGTGAAGAGGACCAGAAGGAGGGGAAGGAGGAAGAAGGTGGAGAACTAGAGTCAGAGTAAGAAAGAGCACCATGGTTTCCCATGAAGCAAAAAGTTATCCCCGAATTTGTGTGTGTTTGTCTTGGTCACAGGTATCCTGGGCAGCCAGACGGTTATAATAACCTCTGACTGTCAGCACATCACTGCGAGCTGTAGGGGAATGCCAGCAGGCACACGTGGACTGTGTGTGTGCGTTATTTAGCCTTGCATGCAAACATGCCTGTTGGCCTGTGTTTCTGTAAACCCAGTTTGTAGCTCGTTAACAGCACGTAGCTCGCCAAGTGGTTTCATTTGAACCACCCCAGTTTCACAGGACACAATAGCCCCAACTGTGTGACAGATACTGGGGTATTTGTGGCACAGGCCAACTGGGCTCAGCTGGCCCTAACTGGCATTTAGACGGCCAGACCTTCCAATGGAATAAAACTGCCCCAGCTTGGCATGTGTGAAAATAGCATCTTCTCACTTTCTGTTATACCTGTGGCAGCTTGTGCCCAGCCAGCTAAATCACTGAAAGCTCGCCTATTGGGGACTGAAATTATATATTCTGGTTTACTGGCAGTGGTGGGTTGAAGTGTCAACGAAGCTCAGCACATGAAAACTGGAGAAAGACTACAAGTCAAACAACGTTAACCCTGTGTTGGCATGTGTGGTGACATTCAGGGGGATTTGGTTCAGGTTGGCATAGCTGCAACTATGCAGTCTCTGGAGGTTCAAACAGTTTGCAGTCTAATGTCTATCAAGCCAGTGCTGAGTAGCAGCAGGAAAGAACCGAAGCCATGACAAAAAGGATGTAAACAACTTGCATACAATCAACTCTATTAAAACAGCAATTATCATAAATATAACTAGAATTATTTCAGAGTTAGCACTTACAACCTCAGAATATGACAGCTAGTTGTACAATACCAAAGCCTCAGAATCCTGAAGTTATACATAAATGCAGCAACTTTCCTAATGGATCAAATTTCCATTTGTGCCCATTAATCTACACTCAGCAACTAATAACGATAAAGTGAAAAACATGTTTTAGGCAATTTTATGCAAATGTATTCAAAATCCAAACAGAAATATTTAATTTACAAAAATATTCAGGTCGTTTGCTGTGGCACTCCAGACTGTGGTTGGATACACCCTGTTTGCTTTAATCACCTTGACAACTTGACTGGAGTTCACATGTGGCAAACTGAATTGACTGAACACAGTTTAGAAAGACACACACCTGCGTACTGTATATAAGGTCTCACAATTCACAATGCATGTCAAAAACAAAACCAAAAGATTCATCCACCACGGCCACCAGGAAAGCTCAGACCCCGATTAGACAGAGTGTGTTTTAACAGCGTGGGGCAGCTTTTTGTAATTGTTTTCAATGAGACTGAAGTGATTTGGGCCTCGTGTTTATCCACTCTAGTCACCTCGCACTTTTGGCAAGAGTGCCCTCAACACCTCCAGTTGAAAAGGCTTCAACTCAGAGGAGAAAAACACCTGACATCATTGCTATTTTGTTCCATTGTCCAATCAGATTAATTGAGAGGTGAACATTCTATGGTGGTGGGCCGAATACAAACACTCAGAGGCCTCTAGACTGTGTTGTTGGTGGCCATTTTGGTGAAACAAAGCTCAACAATTAAGGGCAGATTGTCACACTGTCCCTGAAGTGACCATCGTCCACGCTATCTTATCTGTGGGAGGTAGTCCGGTACCCACACTAATCACTGTTTCCCCGTACCCAGAGTATTTGAGAAAAGACTCTCACCCTCAATCAGAGCAAGAGCAACTGTTCTCCAAATGTCCATGTTTTATGCTTAGATAATAAGATGAGACAATAATTACATATATGTTTTTTTATGTTTAGATAAATGATGAATGTTATAAAATGTTTAAATAGGCTAGATGTTTAAATTCTGGTTAGGCTAAGGACAATGATTCCGTGGTTTCCTAGTAATGATTAGGACACAATAAGGCCAGTGCGATGTGCCTCGTGTTTGATCAGGGCCTCAATCTGCAACACAATAAAATGTGCAAACAGGGATGAATACTTTCTGAAGCCTTGGTAAATAGATGAATGAATTCTGCATTATGTTACTGTTTTCAGTTGATTTTAATGTGACATGGAAAATTCACAACACAATGAAAACCTATTCAGTCAGCTAACACAAAAAAGCTCTAAATACTTTCCCTTTCAATATGTTTTTTCCCCCATTCAATTATGAGATAGTAAATAGAATAAGTAACCTAATATGTAAAACAATGTTGATTGTATTTCACTTTATTTTGTTAGATTTTTTTTATTTATTTAGACCTATTATACATTTCATATGATGTGACCCTGTTAGAGTGTGGATACCTGAACTGAAAACACTGTACAGACTCATCTCCATCAGGCTTGGGTCGTGTTCAGATATTATATACTATAAGCCTGTTGGGTCTCAGCCGGCATATTCTCGAGCATGATTCAGTCAGAAATATGTGGCCTGATCCATGCTCTAGGTACAATATTTCCATATAATAGCATATATACTGTATGGTATAAACACTCTGGCTGACTGTCAATACCAGTTCCATTCAACTGTACAGTCTGTCCACAAGAAACTATATGGAAAAGAGGGATTAAAGTGAATTTGAGATTCTTTGTAACAGGACAGAAAATGCAATAGAGACAGTTTGCGTGTGTTACACGTCTATTTAACTTCAACTAGCAGTATTGGCTGCAATTTATTGCCATTCTGTTTCAGTGTGAAAACTTAATGAAAACCATCCATCTCCTTGCAAGAATTTTCCTGATCACTGTTGCAGACTATAGATCCTTGTGGCAGCTAATTTCAGAGGTTCCCTCCAAAAAAGTGATAATGTTCAACGTGCAGGCATGAAAAGGACGGTGACTATATTTTATCGAAGAAAAATATTGTTTTAAATCAGAGAGGAGCATGCAGGCAGTTCAGTGAAAGCTCATGGGTGTTTATAAACTTAATGTCATCAAGGAAACCAAGAGTTGTCTCTTCACATCCTTTAGGCTGCCTCCATATGGGACTGGAGTGACTTTCACAATTCATACTTCACACATCTTACTTCATCTGCCTATAATGGCTCTCCAGGAGCAAAGCTGTGCTGATGATAATCCTGCCAGATGGTGTAAGCAGTAAAACAGTAGAGGCAGCTTCACGGTTTCATTTAAATATAACTTTCTCAACAGGGAATGCAGCAATGAACAGGGAAATCTGGGCATAAATGGACATTGTAAGTGATAAAGTTGATGTGAGCTGTTTCTTCTGTCATGTAGAGCATATGCTGACTTTGAACAGAAGAAAATAATAAGAAAAAGAAAAAGCTATTTGTTCTGTAGCGTCTTGTGGAATTTAACTGGATGGGGAGACAAAACAAAAGTTCCTCCGACATCCAAACCTTTTCCCCAAACTTAACTGGCTTGGTTCCATCCTTAAATGAACCTTTCCAACTAAACATCTCATCTCTCTCTAGAGTAACAGGTCAAAGCAGGCCTGCCTGGCAGGAAGCTACATAAAACGAACATGTCTCAGGAATAACCCTTGGACGAGCAAATTATTCATGAGAGCATGTCTTCATAAATGATCCTCTCACATTAATAAAAACCATGATGGTGGTTCAGTGTAAAACTAAACTGGCGAGGGAGAAATTAATGAAAAATACATGCACTTAGCAGAAAAGTCTAGACTTAATGAACAACATTTACCAGCGGAAAAGAAAATTCACAAGTCAATGGCTTGCTTTATTTTTTATAATCTTTCCACTTGTCATACTTACAATGACAAAAATGTTCTAATTATTCTACAGGAACTGTACCAGCTGTGGGGCTTTATCAAGCTTGCATGAATAGCTATTCATAAAAATATCATGAGGTCAGATGCTAATACTCTGGCACTACATTATTTCTGTACATGAACGGCGATAACTTGGTCTGTTGCTATGGAAATGTGCCATGCCATAGCAACTCACATTGCTTAGAATGAAAATTAGGTATCTTCTTGCTGCTGTCTTTAACAATGGAGTTTTTAAGGACACTCCATTCTACCCCAGCACAAAGAATTCAGAGATTAAATTCAGTTTTAACTCATCAAAACTGTGACAAAGAAAGTTTTTTTTTTACAAAACCAAGGCAAGGAATCGGAAGTTTTATTAAGATTCTTAATTCACTCTCTCTCTCCCTGGAGGAATGAGGAAGTAGACCAAAAAACCATAAGCACAGCCTCTTTTTCCCCACTCTGGTTTTTCTAAACCATGCACCCCCCCACCCTGCAGCACACACACACACACACGCACACACACATTCTTATTAGACATCAGTCACTAAGCTTCCCAGGGATAACCTCATTAGGAAGAAAGGATCAGACAAGCAGACTTCCAGTCTATCAGTTTAATAAGCTTTCACTTGTGTGATTCACCGATCACAAGGCACGGCTATATTATTCATTCTGACAGACATTGTGCCCAGGCAGCTACTCTACTTAACAGTACACACACTTAATAAGTAGAAAGGATGTGCAGTCCACTTTTTGTGGACTGGGATAAACAGAAGGTATGGCATCGTCCTACCTGTATAGCCATGTTTGGGTGATCAATTATGATGCTTTTCATATAATTCTATGTTTATAGTCTTCGTTTGTGCTGAGATTTTTAGACTCCTTAGAAATGTGCACTACTGTAGGTTGATATACCGTATTAGAACTAAAGAACACATGTGATCCACTGTATTTCTTATGGATTCATTTTATGAATTGTTTAAGCAAATATTTAACTTTAAAACTTCATTGATTTTTGGAAACTTGGGGGCAGTACAACAATCTGTAGCTGGCACATTGTTGGCTCATGAAGTTCTTATACACATGCAGCAGCTACAGAGCAGCATTAGCATTCAGCTGGAGTCATGCCTCTGGCCACCTGATGAGTGCAAGTCCAGTATTGACTCTCTTCACCAACTCCTGAGGGAAATATCTGGTTGTTAAGCTAAATGTTCCACTATGTTCACCAGCTAGTTGCCTACTTTGTCTGTCAAACTGTGGGTTTATGGATTTTTTTTTTTAAAACCGCTGAGTGCTGCTGCTGGAAGCAGGGTTGGTGAGAGCAGTGAAAGTGAACCAAAACAGTAAGGCTGCAGGCTGTAAAACCAAAACCACAAGTTGAAAGATGATAAAACACTATACAGAACCGAGCAGTACTATAGAGTTGGGTGGTAAATCTCTGTTGCCTGGTTTTTATAAAAGACACCGTTCACATTGCAATAAGAGATTTCATTCATTGTTAATATAAAAATATTTGTTACTGTAGCTTTGAAGAGTTTCAAAGACTTACAATGAGTGCGTTTAAGGTAAGAAATTAATCACAATTGCTTCGACTGCTTGCTCGGCTAGTCTCAGTGTAATTTTACAAAATGATTCTTAGGGCAGAGACACACCAAGCCGATGTGAAAGAATCAGCAGTGATGAAGGCCGACCTTCGCGTTGTCTCACATCGCCTTTGTCTGGGCCAGTTGGGCTGAACACACTGCACAGATTATAGCGTGTTTGTTCTGCGCCTGTGTGACAAAAATAACTGCCCATACCAGCAGGCAGCATTATCGGTATTTGCCATCCAGAAAGGGACAGGAGAAGAGCTAGAGAATGCGGAAGTATAAGCTGTAACCAAAGCATCTCTCATTCAAAACAGCTGCTGTTTATAGCTGCTTCTAATCTGCTGTTCTCTGCCCTTGGTCCATTGGTTGAGGAAGAAGAAAGGAGGTTGTGGAGGCAAAAAACAAGGAGAAACCGCACTAAATAGGCAAAATCATGGATACCACAGCTACGGGCTGAAGGGGCTTTGCCAAACTGTTCTCTTCTCGTGCATTGATTCGTTAAGCTCAACACCCAATCAGAGCGGTCTCTCTCTCTCTCTCTCATTGACATCGACCGCTGACGTAGATTCAATGTGTCAAATCGGCCGAAAAACCCTCAACGGGGACCGACTAGTGGTCGGCACACACATGGAGGACAAGCCCCAACAGACGCTCACCGATGGCCAACGGTGGCCAACAGCCGACCATCAGCTTGATGCGTCTCTGCCCTTACTCTTTACCAAAGCCTTTTTACCTTGACCCTGCCATGATCCCACTATTTACAGTCTCTGCCACTACTGTTCTTAACCAAATCAGTCAGTCAAGGTCGCAAACAAGCACTAAGCCGAGGGAATAAACCCAATAATTTAAGTTAATTTAAAAATCAGTCATGTCATCACCTCAGCAATTTCCTCACACATCTCCTTTTCGATTCCTCTCTCTCACTCATCAGTGTTGCTGCCTTGCTCCAGTTGGTCAGAGCCACTGAGCCATGCGAGCGTTAAAGTGAAATATGAAAGTGGGAAATGCATGAAGAAACGTCTGAAAAGTTTTCACATGTTTATGTTTCAGCGAGCAAAGGAGACATGAGGCACAAGTGTTATTTCCTTGACTGTCTGTTGGCGGAAATGGCGTGAAATAGTCTATTTCACAGGCCGCTGAATGGAGCGGGGCCAAAACGGCGCAGGCCGAGTCTTTACTCACTCTCAATTAAGCACTACACTCTGTAATGGAGCACCGGATGATGAACCCGTGCTCAATATCACCACACTGTGGAATCGGTGCATCTATCAGGAGTTGGTCCTATGGCTGTTGCGTGTGTGTGTTGATGATAAAATTTATTGTGTGTGTGTGTGTGTGTGTGTGTGTGTGTGTGTTTGTGTGATGGTTACTGCTGTTGTTACTTCCTTCAATACAATGTGTGTGCAACTGTATCTGCAAGTACTAAGTGTGTATGCATATGTGGGCTACCACAAATAGCTGGTTTTATTTCTGCTGACTCTGCAATACATTTCACAAGCCAAATCTTTTGGAGGTGAAATCTGCCACTGTGCTGCATTTTTCACTATGTGCATGTGCTAAAGTGTGTTGTTGGCAAATAAATGGAGGTGAATATGCACAAGCCTCACTCTGCCTAGGGAACACTTCATCATTCAGTCATTATACATGAATACATACAAAATAAACACAAATTAATCATACAAAAAAATCAAAATGTGTTTTTTTTTGACACCACAATCTCCAAATTCTAAAATTTAGGTCAACCATGAACCCTGAAACTAAACTGGAATTTAGACTCCCTAGTCCTTCGAAGAGTCACACAGGTACAAATGATACACTGCTAAGAGTGTTTAATATTACTTGTTAATGCTTTCTGCATCCTAAAGGATATGCCAGTGCAGAGCTTCCCAAAGCTCTCAGACAATGCACGTACCATTATGCACCAAAAAAAAGTACCACGTTTCACTGCAGATTCCAAGTAAGAGCCACAATATCCATGTACTGTAAGTCCACCCCTGATTACTACTACTACCACTGCGGTGCCCTGTGCCAGGATAAAGTGACTTTTTCCACCCTGCTGTGGAAGACCATCAACTGGCAGATGACCTGAATTTTTGGTTGTGGGGGGGGGGGGGGGGGGGGGTTGTTATCAGGGCCAAGAGTTCTATTTACAGCCAAGGGTAAGAAACCAAACTACAGTAAATGACGCCTTCTGTCTGTCTATTGACCTCCTCTTCTCTGTTTCAGCAATATGGACACAGATTTATGAGCAATATTTTTGTTTGTTTAATTGCAGTATGTGGATGGCATGGCCTTAGTTGGCCATCTTCAGATATCTGTTCCCTCAAGTGAAGCTGAATAGTTCTTCAGGCATGGTGCAAAAGTGCCAATAAGACTAAAGAAATGATTATTTGTGCAGAACAGGGCCTGCTGCATTTGACAGACAAATTGTTGAAGCTGTTTCGAAAACCTTGCTACCGTCCTGGAATATCAATTGAGCTCCCATGAATACACAAAACAAAAATCACACAATAGATTTTCACAACGTTTGTATGAGTTTTCAGTTTTAGAAATGAGAGCGTGTTAACATTTTACTTGACTTCATAACTTGGTCACCTGAACTGCACGCTTCTATTGTCTCAGCGCCATCTTATTATGACATTTGTTCAGTATTGTATGTTACTTGCTTTATACATTACATATTCTTGTCCAGGTTTTATGTTTTGGTAAGTTGAAGACTATTTTCACTCTGGTGGGCAATCAAGTTGTACTCAAGTCTACTGTAAGACTAGATACCAGATTTATGAATGGGAAATATCTGATTTTGAAATGAGAATTGTGGAATAAAACAGATTCATGTCATGGCTGCAGTGTGAATCTGCCCTGTTAGCACTGAGCAGCCTCCGCTGGCAGCACTAAAGTCACGGTTGATGCATGGCTATATTCAAGCACCGTAACAGCATACTGGGACAGTAGGGCCCCTACAGGGCCCGCCAGCCTGTCATTCCCTCAGCCTGAGAGGTGGAAACATGTCACACTAGGCACACAGGGGATAAAAAAGTGTAGAAGTATACTAATGCCTCTCTTCTTTGGTAAAATATACATTTTCTTTGAATGAAATCGGGACCAGAATGAGGGAATTCATTGGCTTGTAAATAACATTCTACCTGTGTGCCTACACACACTCACACATACACATCTTTCACAACAAGGCAACAATACATGTGAACACAAAACAATCCCATTTAAATGTTTAAAGCCCTGTGAGGGAAAATCTAATTGTACACGTGGTTTAAAATACAAATCCCCACATTATGTACAATGTTAACATGCATCATGCATGCAGAACACACATACACACACTGTGTTTCCATCACTTCAAGGACCATTGCACTGACTTACATTCACTTCCTGGAGACTTGCCCTAACCTTAACTATAATCTATAATCACTACATGCTTAACCATAACGCTTACTCTAAATTTAGCCTAACTCGAACCTCACCTTAATCCTAATCTTAAACCAATGACTCATCACTCTAAAATGTAATAATTTATGTGGTGGATGTTGAGTCCCCGCAGTGTGACTGTATAAACAAATTTACATCCCTACAACATGAGTAATACTGTAGCAGGCCCCACACATGCACACACAGTAACCCTCCAGCCAGGCTTTAACGGCTGTTGACCTAGGTTTTCACTGCTTACTCTATTAACTTACATGATATATACAGGACATTTTTTTGTGCGTGACTATACTTTGTCAGTGTAATTGTCACTCGCAGTGAGAGCCCTTGATACCTTCAATACAAGGTGAAGTATAGCATAGCGCATCCCAGCCAAATGGCTTCTCTGCCTTCTACGCTCAAGGTGTGCTTGATTCATACTCTCACATCCAAGTAAAGGGAGTGAAACAGTCTAGTAAGGGCAAAGGCATTATGTGAGTCAAGTTAAAATCAAATGCAATGAATATGAATTTACACATTAGTATTTGATATATACCAGATTTGGGTCGGTTACGCTATTGGCCTCTTAACAGAAACCGGTCAAACGTACCTTATTTATATCCTGGTGCTACAAAAATAAGAAATGGGCATAAAATATAAAGGAATCATTTGTTGGCTATGCATTAATAATGGTTGATGCATGAACTGATTGCAGAACACCTCATTTTGTTGCAAAAGGGAAACGCTTTTATGCAGGAATTAAAAAAAAATGGACTGAGATCCAGTGAATGTAGCAGCTTTAAAATGACATCAATTCTTTTACAGCAGCATAAGTTGTGTGGCTTTATGAGTTGTAATTCTATATATAAAGGTGCCATCATAACAGATGTTAATTTCCACACATTACCTCAGAACAAGATTACTTGCGACAGTGGTGAAAACTATATTTTAAAATGAATATCCCACATATTTCACGTGTCACACACTCTTCCCACAAAGATGTAGTCCTGTTTCAAGATGAAATTTGACAATCTGAGAAATGCATGCAGTTCAGCACAGGTTCATACTTTCATATACATTTCATATACATACTGTCAGTAACAGAACATGGGGGGGGTCATGACAGAGAGACACATTCCTTTCTCAAATCAAGACAATCTCATGTTTCCATAACCACTGTGTGAAATATGCATCACGTCTTGCCAAACTCTTGCTGCATCACCAGCTGCAGAAGGAAAAACCACACTCTCGGGGCCTGCTACTATCAAATGAAGTGCGCCTCCAGACTCTACATATTACACTGATTTTAGATAAGCCTTCAACCACGGTCATGTGCACTCTAAAGGTGCTCCTCCACCTCCTCTGTCTGGGTGCATTAGCCCGTTTCTATTTACTCTACTCTACAACTCCTGAGAGACTGTGATAAAACAAACAAACAAACAAACAAACAAACAAACAAAAAGCCCTCCAGTGTCTCTAGGGTCTGGAACCCAGTTTGGTTGATGTATCAGGTTGGTAAGTGTGCATCTGTGTGTTTTCTTGTGTGAGCCGAGGGCTGACGTATGTGTTTAAAGGGCTCTCTTAAGTGCGCATGTACTAACAGCTCATGCTCAGGTGACTCATCACTACTAAGCTCTTCTTTTCTACCATTACATTTCTATGTAATAACACCAACATCTTCCCCTTTCGCTTCTATTCTATCCACCTTATCCATAAAACATGCAGCACACCCACGCTCATCAGTGGCAAGCGCAGGGACGACGGCTTAAAATTCTCAGCTGGTGAATCAGACCGAATAGGTGCATGGTTGCCCCTTCCTGTCTCTTCCCATGATGTGAATATCTTTTCCTCTCCATTGGCAGGGTGACCTGCATTGTAATGCTTGCAATGACAAGCATGAATAAGTAAAGCACGTGCATAGCAGATTGGAAGATGAGTTAGTTTATGATGTTTTATTTGTTTCTCTGCAGAGCTTGGCATGACTTCAAATGTATGTGTAGGTAAAAATGCATTTTCTTTCACTAGCACTAGCCACATGACCAACTTTAGTGTGAGCCAGAGAGAGCACTAAAGTAAAGAAATGTGAGATGTAAAGAAAAGTCAAAAGCATTACAAATTTTAGAAGGTCACACTGATAGTTCAGATCACGTAATGTGGCATGTGTGTGGGGGCGTTCAAAGCTATGGAAAGCATCTTTTAAAATCACTGTCTTTCATACACAGTGAGTATGGAGCAATGTATTTCCTGCCGTATGCTTATTTGATATACATCAATGTGGACATAATACCAGAAGAGGCCGGAGTTAAGTATCTTGCCCAAGGCTATATAAGCATGGACACACACTGCAAGTGACCCTGTGGGTACAGAGCACTTTACCTGTCAAAGACACCGATTCAGCATCACTGTCAGAATCTTTAACTATTTCTTTTCATGTGACCTGAATGACTGTATTAAAAAGACATAACTTTTATTCCTGGATCCAGTCTTAGCTGCTTAAATCTGCTATTTCTTCTATTATTATTAATCATGTTTAATAATCTTGGACAGTTGCTGCCCCGATGACTTTGTTACCAATGTAATGCACTACTATACAAGAGCTATGAAGATAAACTTTCAAATCTTCTTTAAAATATGGATTTGACAATCCAAGGGACATGGCAAAACAGTGAGGATAATGCATTTCTCTCAACAGTCTTCTATTCCTCCTGCCTCATATGAGGATGAAGATATATGACAACACAGCATCATTAATGTCAAAAATAATTACACACACTAACTTTCATGTAACCCTATCAGTCAACTATTGAGATACAATTAATTCTATCTGTCCGCTATCGAAAAGTGGTTTACATATTTGATATGCAGGCTTCAGGAGTGGAGCTCAGGCCCAGGAGAAAGTCAGGCTCGACAAGCCCCAGCTCCACATGGCTGCATTTAATTAGGAGGGTTGCTGGAGAGGATGTGGGGGTGGTGCTTATGTTAACTGATTTCCCTCTTTAATCACTGCTAATCTCCAGTCATTTTCACAGCACAATGCCGGCTCATTCATGAAGTCAAATTAATAAGTGAGGAATATAGTGCCGACTGACTCAGCTTGGCATCATATGATGTTGGAATCCTATCTTTTCCTGTCTCTCTTTTCACAATTATTTTATCTGCACCTCTTGGGGGGGGGGGTCTGAAAATGAAATGGAGAGGAAGGGAAAGTGTGTGTGTGCATGACAGAGAGACATAACAGAATTTGCATGAAAGTGAAAAAGAAAATTCTTTTCTTTCACTGGTATTACTGTAGATATTGCAATGTGGGAGTATAGTTAGATGTGTACCTGATGCCCTGTCTGTCTGTCGTGAAGAGAAGCTTACAGCAGCCTTGACTGATATGGCAATGATGTTCTGAAATGCATCTTGAAACAGAGATGTGAGAACGAAGGAGATGCTTTAAAAGAAGAGGTGGCTTTTACAGAACAAGTCTGACTGCTATCATTAAGGGGAGTAATGCCTTGATTGTAATAATCTGAAACCTCAGCCTATCCCTTGTGTCCTAGAAATAAATTGAATTTTCCAGAGGACTGAGACGAAGTGGAGTGGAGACAGGAAACACTACAGCTGCTCAAATAAGACTGCAATTGGTTCGGGTGACTTTTGGGCCCTAGCCATCAGACTGGCTACAGCTTCACTCGAGGTTTATCTTAGGGGCTCACAAAATATTCCTCCTGTGGCTCGTATCTCTGAGGGTGTAAATAGAATAAAAATGGTCAAGAATAAGGATCCTGTGGCCCCAAGATGCTGGAAAATAAAATGAATAAAACTATTGCTGCTGAAGGTCAGGGAGCCAACAAAGGCTATAGTGGAAAGAAATGTGAGCCAGAGACAGAGAGGCTCTCTGCTGAAGCCAGATTTGCAGATTTGGATGTAGGAGGGAGAGAAAAATGGCAGCGGAAGAGTGTGGAAATGTGTGTGTGAAAAAGCAAGAGAGAGAAAGTAGAGGTGGCCATCTGCAGTATTATTACAGGCTTCTGTGCCAGGTTAAATGAGACAGAAGGCAGGGACATTTGGTGGCACATCTTAGGTAACAATGTGCACATATGTAGAGTGCAAGTGCACGTCCCTGTGCGTGCATGCATGCATGTTCACACACTCCTTAATGTTAGAGTTGTACTGTCTCAAAGGTGTTTCCTCTGGGCTATGACCTCCTTGTTCTTCTGTGGCATGACCCAACATAAAAATAAGTGTTCTAATATTTTTGTTTGTTGGAAACGAGGGCTATTGTTTTCTTTCCAAATGTAAATAAAAGTTGAAATCAATGTACCATTCATCTGTGGTCCTTTGCTGCTGTGAGAAAGTGATGACTAGTTTTTAATTTTAAATGTCTCAGTGTGGTTTATGCTTTTACCAGTTGCTATTTGTCATTTTGTGTGTCATTTATTTATTCATTTAAAACTTTAGTGGCTGTTAAATCATTCATTCACATTTCTTTGTAACTTTGGTTAGAAAACAAACTACAGTACATTGTAGTCACAGGTGGAAGATTGGACTGAAAATAAATATTGTACAAGCATGTGAATAATCGGACATTAGATTGTCTTTGTATTATTCTTAAGTTTCTTCAGTGGTGATGCTTTTGTCAGATGGTCAGTTAAATATTAATTGAAATAGGTTTTTATTTAGCTCTAGTCTGAACACAAACGTTAAACCCAACCACTGATGGAAATCAGAACTAACTAGTTTTAATTTTTCATAACTAATCATGTCTTGCAGCATCACTGTAATGACACAGCTGGTGGTGAAAACGCCATAAAAAACAATAGAAATGATAACTACAAACATGAAAATAAGTAATAACCTTGAGTTTTCTACAAGTACTTAGGTGACTTTTACAAGCCAGATGTTGAACATTTCCATTAAAACAAATCTGGCTCTGTTGCTAAATTGAAAAGACAGGATGGTGAATGTGTCAAGATGAATGAGACTGTATACTGTTGGCTCAAAGAAGCAACAGAGAATTGCCTTTTTATATACCACAGACACTCTCTCATCTCGCAGCACCCTTTAAATAAATGAATAGGCATGTAAATCAATATCCACAAGCTGCATGTGCCAGTGTGTGAGAGCCTACGTATGGTTGTGTTTATTGAAGGTCAGGGATGTTGCTCCATCCCAAAACATTCCAGTGGCATTTCTCACACCAAAACACCATTATACACACCCAGAAAGAGAGAGAGAGAGAGAGAGAGAGAGAGAGAGAGAGAGAGAGATCAGTACACATCTCACCCCCTTACTGCCAAGACTGTCTATGTTGAGGCTGACAACACAAGAGGCCTTAATCCCTATACCTGTGACTTTGTACAAACAGGATTAGTCCCAGTTTCCCCACTAAATTCCTCCTGAAATACCGGTAAATCCAGGGCTGCTGGCTGATCTACAGGCTATGGCCCTAACCCTCTGTTTCATGTCCTGAATACACTACTGCTCTTATCTAAATTAACAGCTCTGCTCAGGATGTGAACCAGCTCCATTTCTGACTTGCACACTCTTTAGCATGCTGCCATGTGGACAAAAAAAAAAAAAAGCAAAGCTGAATAGATGCGTGATCAGGTCGCACGCAACAGTGAACGTCCAGCTATGAGAAAAACATGTGACAGTAATCTTGTTCTTTTCCACATGCACAGGCACACACACAGATACTCACGTAAAACTTCTGATGGTGAAACGGAACAGATTCAATCCTGCTAATCTGACGACCTTTTACACTGTTTTACCAAAAGTGTATTTATTTGTTTATTATTTCTTTCTGCCTAATAATTTGTCTTGTCATCTCTACATCCGTCATCTTTATCCTCATCATTTTCTCCCCTTCATTCTAAAATTATTCTGCACTACCAACTTCTTCTGCACCTTCGTAACTGCCACAGAACAAAGGAAAGCAGTGCAACTGGAGAAAACATACAGAAGTCCCTCTCCTGTGCCTTAGTAAGGTCAAAAGCATTTCCTCCCATTAACAAGAAGTGACGGCACTTCTAACTCAACCTGATAGGCAAGGGAAATTACACCAGCGCTGCGGTGACAGACAGCTTCTAATCGTTCCCACTCTCCCCAAGTTTTGTACTCTGACTATTGCTTTTGAGAGATAAACACCTTCTGCGCTTTTAAGAATCCCTTAGTCACATCTGAGAAGGAGTTGAGGGGACTATTCGGATAGATGCGGCTTGACACGTCAAGCTTTTAGATGTCCACTAGGTTTATTAGGTCTCCCCCGTAGTGAAGACGGGTTTGAGAGAGGTATGCATCTGAAGTCAGCGTCTGCAACACATCAAGCTCCAAACCCTTCACTGGGCTTTTCTTAAAACTGTCACCTGGTCTAAAGGAGACATCAGTGATATGAAGTGAATATATGTGCCCGTGTGTGTGTGTGTGTGTGGCGGTGTGTGCGCATATCTGTGTTTGTGTGCACATAGAGGATGACAGCAGGCAGCGCTGATTACAGTGCCTTCAAGAGCTAAAATTATCCTGTGATTCACGGGCTGTGACAACAATCTCTATTTCAAATTCTGAGACTTGTTTTCAGCAGCATATGAATATTCACTGAGATCCAAGCACATACACTGAACATGTAAATCCTCACTGTCGGGCAGAAACCTCATATCTCCAAAACTGCTACTTTTCAGTAAATAAAAAACCCCGTATATCTAAAATAATTCAACAACACGTCATCAAAGTTGGTATCGTGTCTATGTATGGTCACTTACTTTTGTGTCATTATTACCATTTCACCTAAATCAAGCTTTAGCCACAAGCCCTTAATGCTTTTCATTGGTTAAATCTTTGTAAAATCCACGGACTAATACAAACGGTGATCAATAGCATTGATTTATAAAAAAATAAATAAAAATGACAAAATATAGACATACAATGTTTCTGCCTGACAGTGAGCTGCTAAATGGCGCCAGAGGGCATGCTTTCAATGTGCAACAAATAAACAAATATGTAAAAATAAAAACAAACCAGCAATATATTTCTTACCTGTAGTAAAGCAGGTATGTGACACAGACCATTCAGGTGTGTGACAGATGACAGGTGCACATGTCCCCAAGAGACAAAAGATAAAAAACATATAAAAGCTTTGTTAGCTATGAGGCTAATTTAGCATATGTATGTGAAGATGCTTTAAAAACAGATGCCAATATAATAAGAGCCTATTTGTGTTATACAACAGCAGATAAGGATTATCTTACATTGGAATTGTAAGATGGAAATTATCATCATCGTCGTCTTCACAGCACATCCTCTACCACTATCAGCAATGCCATTATCAGTATCAATACAAGCACTGCAATCATCATCAATCTAACACCCCATGTAGTAGAGAGAAAAGGAAAGCTGGGAACTCAATTTATTAGCCAAGCATTAAAAAAAAAACTTCATATAGTTTAAGGTTATATTCAAGAAATTCAAGATGTTTTTGTCCCCTTTGCAAGGAGAATCAGAAGGTCTATGTATGTATAAAACTACCTGAGTGAGTTGTACCGCATTTCTGACACAGCCACAGTGCCACACTGCAATAAAGTACTCATTGAGTTGCATAAATACGTAGAGGTTAGATTCCCCTATTCCCAGGTACTTCTTCCCTGAACTACCCTTAAATTTAATAGAGAATCCACAGAATTTCACACATTTTGCAGTGGAGCTGTTCTTAAGCTACTAGAGAAATTCAGTTGGTGAGAAAGTTGAATCAGTTCCTCCTGCCTGAACTATATCTGACATGCTGCCTCATGATGAACAACCCGCCAGATGGAGACGGTTCCATTTCCTGTTCAGGTTGGAGCCCAAATCCCTGTCTAGTCTGTTCTCTCGAGGGGTGTAACCTTTCCACTTCCCCCTACATCTCATTGCAGCTTCCCCCGGGGCCTTACAAAAGGATAGACGACGGTTATAAATGGCAGCATCAGTTTTCTGCTGCTGCTGGTGATTTCATGTTTCAGTGAGGAAAGGTCTGTGATAGATGTCAGTTGTTCTAGGGACAGGTGTTGAGATGTGGAGTGAGCCCTGCCTCGGTGCTACGGAGGTAAAAGAGCAGCGGCGTATTGATTGGGAAGATGGAAGACTTAAAAGTCAGAGAGGAAGCGTCCTTGTGCAAGGACAAACACCTTTTGTTGAACCATTATGACCAACACCTTCTGCAAAACAAGACTCCCACACAGTCTTACACATGTAGACATGTGCATTCAATGCACAGACACGCACAGCGGCTGCGTTATGAGGAATTACTAGTGAGTAACCACCCTCGGCCTTTTCCAATAATAATCTTTTTCAGTAATAACCACATGAAATGGAAAGATGAGATTCTGCATGACGACACATAATCTATTTGGTTCCCCTGAGTTATAAGTATATTGGGAAAATGGCTTTGAGTAAAACTGATTGTTGATTTGTTCCAATAGCGCCTGCCTTTGCGTTTGAGATATTAACTCATAAGGTGTTACTAATAGTATACTGGCAAGAATTCAGCCGGCACAGAAAAGAGTAAAGGGCAACTATAATTAAAAGTATCACTTCTTAATGAAAGATTGCCCAGTCAAATTGAGTGAGGAATGCATTCTTCTAATGTATGACTTCCATGCATGTACATGAGCATTTCAATAAGCTGAAATGCCCTAACAGAAGCTAACAGGCCATGCGTTTTAATAAGGCAATTCTTGCCACGGGGTCCCACACACATAATGAACTACTTTAAAATCAGGGCATGGTAAAATTACAGCAGACTATATAATAACAAAAGAATAATAAATGTGTTGCAATATGAAAGTACATTACCTTATTCTGATCCAAAAATGGGGTCTCAAGACCATGAGTGAGTTTTGAAAAGGTTACCTCATCTGACATATTGAATGGGGGGAGGTTAATTACCAGGCCAGAAAGAAACTGTGCCACAAATCTGGCATTTAATTAACTGTGCTTTTTTTATTGAGAAGTTATGGACATCTAGTAATACCTCATAACTCATGGTCTCTTGCTGTGATATATGCAGACAGGTTTGATTGTGTGCTTTAAAGTCAACATGTTTAATCGCCTATCATCTGCCAACAAACCTGTGATGTGTTTAATGCAGTCAGTCAGGTAGGGCGTGACTAACCTGATGTCAGTGTGAAATGTTTTACTCTGAATTTGACAATAACAAAATTTCCCTGCTGCTGGTTGTTCAGGGGCTGTTATTAATTGCCTATGGATACAACGAAGAGTTTTGAATTAGTTCAGTCTTTCAAAAATTCTGAACTGTAGCCAGTTGGAAGATTTACTGCTGGGCAATTTTAAAGTTTTAGAAAACTACAGTATGTGTACTGCTTTGCTCCCATGTAGGACAAACTAATCAGTATTTCCAAAACTGAAATAACAGAGTCCACCTTTATGTTTGGAAGAAGCATTCACATGTGAACTCTGTGTCCGCTCAACTTTTGAATTATAAAACTAATACAGTATCTACCTTTTCTATCCCTGTACCTTCCAGAGTTGCAAAATGACTTGACAGAAGTTCTCGATTTCCTCTACCACTGGCTATGACAGAATACGCAAGGTTATTCTCAGGAGGGAACAAATGTCATTCCATTTAAAATCACTTTATAAGATCTGCTTCAGCTGGTTATGGCTTCTTGTGAACCACCAGGCTAACCTTCATCTCAGTATCATAGCGTTTCAATTTGGCCCCGGGGATTGAAAAGCCTTTTTCATCTGCAGGCAGTCTTAGTCTTCTCTGAAGAAAGTGAATCAAGGAAGGTCTGGGCAAAAGAGTCCAGAATGAAACAATGTTTGAGAGAACCTGCTGTGGTCTGAGGTTTGGGGGCCATAGTATGGTATTAAGCTGTAGCACACTGCTGGGTTTTTAGGAATGCACTTTCAGCAAAGGGTTGCTAGTGGCCGAGAACAGAAATGATACATTTCAATGAGATGGGATTTTTTTTATGGAAAGGAATTTCAAAATTCTTTTTTTCAGGATTGCTTTAGTTTGCATGCAAAACCACATTGTGGGATGCCACCTGAACCGTGCACCATTCAGCTACAGTATCTGACCTACAGTATTTTATTTATGCCAGGATCTGTCTTATCTCTTTGTTTGAGACTTTGAACACCGTGTTAGATTCTTATCAGAGAATATCCCTCCTGGGTGAGAGCCAGCTGACAATTGATGTTTGTATTTCATCTCTAGTTGCTTGCTTGATTCAGCCATTGATTGTTTGTGGCGTTTTGTTCAATGGTCCAAAGGAGGCGACAAGCGTTCAAATTGCACGTTTCATTCAACACAGAATGATAATGCAGAGTGATCTGTAGTCAACACCAGCACACAAAGACACACTTAAAAACACACACTATTCCAATCAATCTGTCTGACAACCTCTACCGGGCATTATTGGAGAGGGAAAAAAAAGGATGAAGAAATCAATAGATCAGTGGCCACCCTGAAATAGCTGCTGCTGCTGTACCGCTGCACGGCATTTTCACATGTGCACTGCTCCTGTTTTGGACTGAGGTAGAAAAACTGGAAGAAAATAAAAGTGAAGTTATTGAAAAGATAGGGAAAGGCAAGAGGCACTAGTTATTTCAACATCACAAGGGAATGTAATGAAGAATTTCTAGAGGTCATCCACTAACACTGTCAAAAGTGCAATTGCATGTTTTGCTGGATTGCTGGGAATATGATGCAAATAAAAAATAAAAAATTTGACTTCTGCCACACAGCAGAGCACACAGGCTAGAATGGAGGAAAATGTGAGTATGTAATTATTGTGTGAGGTCTGCTTAAGGCCGAATGCCCACTTGAAGATGTTTTTTCTGAAGCCATGTTTCATTTGCTTAGTGTGATTTTCACAATGATGACAGTACAGTGAGCACAAGAGCATTTAACAGGCATTAAAGTACTGCTGTCAGACGCTGGTGAAATTTCATTTGCCAGAGACACAGTCAGAAAGACATCTTGGAAAATTCAAACCTATTTGATAAGGATGGGATTTGCAGAAATCACAGTTGTGTTGCGTCCAACAGCACGAGATGACCTTCTCACAGCAGGACGGCAACAAGTAACAGCCAAATCTCTATTCTAACTATTGTGAAGTCCCGCTTAACCAAAAATTGTGGTAGTTTTGTCTTTACTGTTACTTTACTTCAACTGAAGCACTTTTCACATGGTCGAAAAGCTTTGGAAACAGCATTAAATGTTATATAATGGTGAGGGGAAGATCTCAGATAGTATGTGTGTCCACTGGGTCTGTGAGCCGTGCATCTCATGCCCTGCTCTTTCCCCCCACGTTGCTATCTTTACACACCAGGTGTATAGATTTGTGTGAAAAAGATTTATTCTTTTCAGGCCTGCTAGAATTCTGAACATACTGTATGTAAGTGCCTCTAAAATTGACTTAAAATTGATTTGTAATGCTCAGTTTCATTTGTTACTTTGTCTTAACACATATGCATTATTCCCTGATATTAACCATACATTTCTGAAAACAGTAAAACACTGATTGTATATAGAATTCAAACAATTACTTGATTAGTTGATTTACAAAATAATAGGAGCCAATTCTTTTTGATAACTGATTAGTGGTTTAAATCATTTTTCAAGCAGAAATGGCTAAAATTCCACGTTCTAGCTTCTCACATGTAAATATCTGCTGCTTGCCTTTGTTCTGTACACCAATTCTAAACTGAACATCTTCTGGCTTTAGACTATTGGTTGGGGAAATAAAAAACATTTGCAGACATTAACTTGATTTTTTCCCCCAATTTAATCACTCCAAGACAATAAGCAACTGATTAAAAAAAATGAATTTAAGTGAAGTTGCAGTCCTAATTATAGAACATTATCATGCAATTCCACTGTATGCTGATGTAAAACAATACTGAGTTATGGTCATGTCCTGCATAGAATGATGATACAACAAATCAGTTAATTTTCTAACCAATTCCATATAATTGTTCTTGGTTATCTGATTATTATCCAGAAATAACAAATCCAAAAAGAAACAAATTTTATAACAAGATGCAAGTTTATTTAATGTCAGAATTATTAAAAAAACATAAGCAATAAAAGATAATGTTCAAGTTAGTAGAGTCGTTTTGAAATCAGACAGATATAGAAAAAGGAAAAGGTGATAAGTAGGCAGAACATGAGAGAGAATGGTACGGTCTGGGTGTCAAGCCTGGATGAGCATGACAAGAGGACGCATCTAAAAGGTCATGACTGGACCTGTTGATTGGTTCTCCCACATGCCACCCCTCTCCTCCCCTCATCGCCTCCCCGGTAAGTGTCACAGAGGCCCTCCAGATCCTCCTCTCACTGACCTTCAAGCCCAGATTGGAAGATAGAGGAAATATGAGAAATACACTGCAAATGTGGGAGAGACAAAAGGCGTTTGTAGAACACACCAAAACAAACACACACTCTCACACCTGTGCACAATACTCTAGAGTATTTGGTTGTTAAACTGTGTGACAGCAAGCAGAGAACAACATGTACAAGATTTGACATGGTTAGTGCTGCTGGCTCTTTATAGAGAGACTATCTGTATGTCTTTGGGAGAATGAAGGGTTAGAGAGCAGGAAGTAAGTGAGGAGATGAAGTTCAAGAATGTATGCTGTGTTATCGTTTTCCCTGAGAAAATATGAGAGGGTCAGTGGAAAATGGGAAAATAAGGATAGAGAAACACTAGAGATTCATAGATCAAGTCCACAGGGGTTTGGAGGACCTGAGAGACTAGAAGCAGTGAGAAGAAATGAAAGGAGAGGATGGTCTGTCAAACTGGCTTATCAGCTAGCTCTCCTCAGAGGAGGCAGGGAAGAGGGAGAGGGAGGGCAGGAGTGAAAGAAAAAGAGAGGTTGAAAGAGTGAAGGAGGATGAGCCAAGGAAGAAGGTGGAAAAATGCAACAAGGATGAGTGGAGCAAAAGTGAGAGGTGCTGTGGCAGTGAAACAAAAATGGAGAGTAAATGGGAAAAGAAGAGCGCGGGGCCCACAAGTGAGCTAATTACTTAGAAAGGAGGAAGATAAATGAAAAGTATAGAACTTGTGCAAATGGCGGGAACAAAGGGTAAAGAGAAAATGCTGCAGAAAAGTTGGATGTTGGATTAAAAGAGAATGGAAAAAATTAACAAAGAGAAACCGAGAAACAAGAGGGTGAAAAGAAAAGATGAAAGGAGGCAGTGAAACAGAGAACGAGGCTTTACCAACACTGAGGAACAAAAGCATCTCTAACACTTTTACATGCACCCACAATGCTGTTTGATAAAACATCAGTTGCTCTGAAATCATGATTTATCTCACTAGATAGAACCTAAAACATATTGTATTTTTCATTACTGTTAGGTTGTTGACTGTGTAATGCAATAATGATGCCAGTCTTATAGTCATTTTAGAACAGAGAGAGGAGAAAAAGGGGGGTACAGCCTGAAAATTCAATATAAATCTCTTAATAGACACATATTAAGAGTTAATTAAATTTGTGGGAATACAATCATTTAACACATTTAAAGCTTTCCAGGCTGTAGTGCAGGTCTACTGCTACACATCCCCAGTGTGTGATGCCAAACAGCAGATAAGAGATTTAATTACCACTGGACTCCTGCTGTGAACACTTTTCACACACCCAGCGGCTTTTGCAATACATCTGATGTTACCGCAAAGTGTGAAGTCCTGGGAATTATGTTGGAAGGTCGGAAAAGAACAAGGAAATATTTGGATTTCTTTCACCCCCGGTTCTAACAGAAAACATGCAAACACCACAGGTACCACTGTGTGAGTTGGAAACTCTGCTGAGGGGGAAAAAGAGAAAGCTCCAGAGAGCCAAAAACTGCAGAGAAGATCATTGGTGTCTCCACACTGCAGTCTCTGTACACCAGATGTAGCAGGAACAAAGTAAATGACATCCTTAGAGGCTCCTACCACCCTGGACACTCTCTTCAAATGGCAGAACACCAGGTACAACCTTGGATATCATATACCAAAAAGTCTACTACTACTTGAGTACATACACTGTATGTGGAACTACTAACTGCTAAATAAGTCTAAATGGATTAAAACAGTTTATTTTTTTAAGGTCATTACATTTAAATTAAATATGAGAGCTTAAGATCCAGTACTGCCAACAAAAAAAATAAAACAGTAAAATGAGCAGATGAGAGTTACAGAACTGATGGAGACAGTTGAAGATACTAGTAGGCTGCTTTTCTAGCTTTTATACTTGTAATGTAGAAGTGTGCATCCTCCGACAGGATCGCAGAGCCCCTGATCCTGAATCCTAAGTATCAGTTGTGTTTGATATTTGACTCCTGTAGTGTGGGGGCAACAGCGATTGAATCATGACCAAATATAAGATGCCTGGTCCTTGGAAGTGTTCAGTAAAAACAGCAAGTGTGTGGTCCTGTCTCTTGACTGAATTGTCTAAGGTGTGTGCTCTTAAGATTAAAATGTGAAAAAAATGTGTTAAAGCTGTTTTTAAAATCAGTTAAGATTAGTGTGGGGCCAGCCTAAGAGGAAAAAAACAAGGCTTATGAGTTGTGTTAGTCTTTCACCGTTAGTGTTGGCAAACTGATAATGAACAATGCAAAAACTTTTTAATTGTTAAAAGGGTGATTAGGAAAATAAAATTACAGTTTCATAACAAGCCAAAATCCTTTCATACCTATCAAGCTAATTATATCTAGTATTACTGTTTTTTTTAACAGGGTGGATTTGGATCCAAACGCAAGGCAAAGAGAGAGGAAAATGTTGGAGAAAAATCATTTTAAGTACTGAACTAAACATCGAGCTCTTACAACAAGTTTCTACCGGTGACCAAACAACCACACGGCAACTATTTGAACAGAAAGCGAGAGAGCAGAGCACACAAACCCAACACCATAAAAACAATAAGGAGATCACATGACCAACTTAACATCAGAAGATGGAAAAAAATCCATAGCATAAAAGAGACAGTAAACCAAAACTAGAGAAAACACTGGAGTCTGAAATCTGAATAAGGGTGTGACAAAAAAAAAAAAAAAGCTAGGAATACCACTGAGCAGAAAGTGTAGGTCCTTAGATGAATGGGGATAACATTGAGCTTGGAGCAGGATGTAGACCAAAAACTGTCAGAGGGAAACGTATTTGTAAAGTGGTGATCAGATGTGAGAACTCAGTCCAGCAACATGGCAAAGCAATGAGAGGAAACATGAAGCATGAATGCTCATGCCCGGGGCTTCTCTGAAGTAGCAATCTGGCAGCAAGAGGACAGCAGCCGATGGCTTAACTACAAAGCTACTGATGGCAGATGGGAGACAGGTGTGTGTGATCAGAGAAGACAATAAGCATGGTAAAGCTGGAAACGGGGGACAAAACAAAAGCGGAAGTGCATCAAAACAAAAGCCTGAAACAGGAAATACACTGAATCCTTTCATACTATGACTATTCATGCAAACGTAACTTCAGATTCTGAAAGCCACATTTAAGGCTTCTTTCAATATAAATTCAATTTCTATATCACAGACTTTTCTCTCAGATCCTTTAATTTGTGTCTACCCAGGACAAGACTTCATCAGCTCTGTTCTCAAACAATAAAGAAGAAACAGCACAGTTGCAATTGTACAGTAATAACCAGGCAACGGATGCCATTTTAAATAACTAATCCATACTGCAATGTAACATTTTAAAATATAAACTCACAAAACAACACTGTCAAACCCAGGCATCAGCAAATATAACAGCAGATTAGCTTGAGCACTGAGAAGCTATATGGCATTTTAGATGGATGCACTTTTAGTTTAGCCTCTACATACAGAGCTTTAGATAATTTGGTTACAATGCCACCTTTTTTGCAACAGCCTGATTATCTCACTGCTCATTTTTCTCGCTCTATGGGAGCTGAAATGATTTCTTCATGGTCCCAAATCTCCTCAGTTAATTTGTTAAGTACAATGTTATCTGATAGAGATGATGCACAAAACTACAAAAATTAAATTCAAGTTGTAATAAATTGGAACTATATTTTAACTAAGTCATTTAAATCTCCATTTCTTGCTGTTATTAAAGGGAATATTTGTGTGAAATTAAACACAAAGAAGTCAAGTGTATTCTTGCAAAACATCCTGAAACTCTTTGTGATCCTGAGGAGCGCTCCAAAACCTCAGCCCATGCACAGGCAGACAACCCCTGCATTTATGTTACTAGACAACACAGTTAAATGTCTGTAATTAAAATTATTATAGCGGCCTTAAATTAGTTTAAAATGGTAACACCTAGAGAGTCTATTTGTATTATTTAGGATACTTAGTCAAGTCTAATGTTCACTACACTGAAGCTGTACTTCAATAGATTCACAGCCCCAGTAATTTACACAATCCCCTGAAGAGATAACCCCAATTACTTCGTCTTAACACTCAAACACACACATGGCTACAATATAATGTGCAATGTACTCAGGAGTTAAGAGGCTGGAGTCAGCTAGAAGATAAGAATGAAGAGATAAAGCTGGAAAGTGTAGAGAAGGAGGCAGTGAGAGAGAAAGGAGCTGTCCATTTGAATTAAGTGAGGACAAAGGTCAGCGTACAGGGGAAAGCTGATGATGACACTGGAGACCTGAACTCAAACAGTCTCTGTCCTCTCTGTTCCACACCCCCACACCTTTTCTGACTTTTACTTCGATGCAATATCATGCCCTGTGTTAAAAATGTCCTCACCTCCTTCCACCTTTTGCTCTGCAAATACCCTCTGTACTCAAGAGACAAATCAATTGTTCAAGTTGTTGAAGTGTGAGATGCGACGTGCACTTCAACATAAAGAGAATACATCCATGTCTACTGGCCCTAGTTTAGTCAAGGTTCAGCTGTAGTACAGTGACATGTCAGTGCAGTTACATGTATACAGGAAAACACACCAAAAGTTCAAAGGTGATCTGGGACATGGGTTAAACCTGCGTCACAGTAGATCAGGGACCAACTGTGTCTGTGTGTGCTAAGAGAGGAGACTGTGGGGTGCTGAGTAAACAAGAAAATAATCATCTACTGTACAGTAGCAGCATAAAACTAATGTTACACTGCAAAAGTGAAGACATTTTACATATGGGCTTTTTGCTAGAAACTAACAAATCTAAGAAGAAATAAAATAAGAAGACATCCAGATGCCAATTTCTTCAAAAATTAGTACTATACTTGTTTCAAGATAAAATGTCCCTCCTGCAGCACTTGTCTAAAGTCTTGCCCAGGCAAGACTTGAACCATACAAGCTTTCACAAGGAAGACTTTTGCTAACCACTGAGCAGCCATGGTAAACACAGAAATATGTCAACTACTGGATTGCCATAACATTTTGTACAAATATCCATGTTTTATATGAGGTCTCCAAATTACCTTGATGGTCCCCTGGCATTTCCTCTCTCCCAGCATGAGGTTGACCTTTTTTGGTTTCAAGTGAAATCTTTTGCCAACTACTGAATGACGCACATATTTGACACAGATATTCATGGTCTACACAGGATGACCCTGTAGGAAGAAATTCTTAGCAAAATGATATAGTGCTATGTTATGTATTTGCAAAACTGTTCAAATAATTGTTTAATCTGTTTGACCTTTGGAAAAACTTGACCTGTGCACATGAACGGCTTTTGAGAGGGTGCAGAGTGAGACTCACAACAACAGGAAGTGTGCGCAGGCAGAACGAGATGACAGGGCTGTCTGCAGCCAGAGATGTAAGTGAGTAAAAGGTCTTATTGTTGACATTTACTAATAATATATGAAATGCTTGGCCTTCTATAATCAATATTGTAATCTGCATTAGCAAATATATTTACAGGATTATTTTAGTATCATATGCATTATAATAGTATCATATGCCTTATAATCTACTTTTGTGTTAACCATTTCATTTGTCTTAAAGAGTGTAGGAGACTTGCAGCTGCCAATAGCAGTACCTGTAAAGCAATCTCCAGGAAACCACAACAGGAACCAGGGCTTAGCAACGCTCATAGTGACAGGTGTAGACGGGAAGTGAGTGAAGTGAGGGCCTTCTCTAAAACTGTCTGAGCTTAGGGCATTCAAAGGTCAGGATGTGTGCTTAGAATCTTACAGATGGAAAACTGCCTGGTGACAAGATCATCAAATGAGGGGTCAGAACGAGGTCAACCAACCAACCAAGGAGCGAGGATGAAGGACAACGCGGAGGACGTCAGATCTACCATCATTTGCATATTTGAAAAACTGTATAATTGGACTGGGTTCAGGAGTCTAGGCGTTCCCCTGCTCTGAAGGCAGTTGGAACGGTTTTGCTGTTGTTTGGTAGGGATTCAGAGAGACGGAACCCAGAGCTCTGTAAATTGCTTTTCTTGAATATTTTTCTGAAATATTGATTGTAATAAACATCTTAAAAGACAGATTTGTCTTTGACCATTCTTCATCAAGAACACGCAGGACTGGTTTCAGTCCAACAACCCCCTGACTTTTTATTCAACAATCACCTCAAGTAAAAACTGATACTTACTCATTGAAGTACATCTGCAACATCTACTGTATGGATTTGCCAAAATTTGGTGCAGACTGCCCCCAGTGGATGAATCTTAATGAGTTTAGCTATTTTAGCTAGTTTTTTTTTGTTGTCTCCAAACGTAACTTGTCAAAACATCCTGGAGGCCCTGTGGCAGACATGTCCCTTTGTATCTAATGCAAGTTAGGGAAAAATAGTTAAGACAAGGGAAGTTATGTTTCATATAAATTAGTGAATAGTCATGTTTCTTATTTTGTTTGATATACAATAATAATGATATACAGTATGAAGTACAGGAAGCGGACATTTCCTGCATGATCTGCTTATGCCATATTTACCGGGACACACACCTACTGCCCTGATGTTAGTGTTAATAAGCTACATGATTGCCTCTTCTGGTGTGAGGAAATAATCATTTCCAGCTGCTGCGACCATCAGCTGTCCTCTGGAAGACGATGTTTATTTTAATGCTATAGGAGAAGCCAACAGAGGGACCAGTGCTTTCAGGAATGGATCTTGCTGTCTAAAGGTTAAACTGTCTGTTTGCTAAAGCATGACAGTACTTCTGGTAATGGCTACAATTATTTCAGCGCA
The DNA here is from genome assembly GCF_001952655.1 of Monopterus albus. Taxonomy (NCBI): domain Eukaryota; kingdom Metazoa; phylum Chordata; class Actinopteri; order Synbranchiformes; family Synbranchidae; genus Monopterus; species Monopterus albus. The sequence continues at coordinate 1,056,247 of NW_018127888.1, read as the reverse complement.
GTACAAAGGTTGGTGTTGATCAGAGACTGCGTATGTGAAAATGTACTCATGTCTTAGTGTAATGGTTTTCTCTCTCTTTTTCTTTTTCAAATCTGGAACCAGTACACATTCACACACATCTTCCAAAAAAAAAAAATTTAATATGGGATGAAGTCATTTCTGGTCTTTCCGTATCTAGATTATAGAAGGCAAATTACAATGGTAAATAAAAACTAGGTATTCATTTTTGGAGTCAAACCACTGATGCATTCATAAAGAAAACAAAGTTAATTTTGAAGACTATCTGACGCAATCAACAGATGTGTCACTTCAGTTTTAATTATCTTTGCCTTTGTATTTGGGCCAATTAGTACACTTTTGAAACTCAGCAGTGTAAACATTTTGTAAAAATCTGATGTGTGGTATCAACTGAGACATGAACAAATGAAGGAGCTATCGAGCACTCAGAGAATGCAAATCACTGCCACGGCAAGTTACTGAATTGTTTATCTGTTTGGGACTTTTAGAAATGATTCATCTGGATCCTTTTCAAAATGGTGGTGGTAAGACAATCAGTGCATGATGTAGAGTGCCAGATTTTATTTTATTCTTTTGCTTTGCAATGTTGAGAAATCCTTAAAGCTGAATTAATTGTTCTTTGGCCACTTAGGGGCAACAGAACAAACTGTAAACACAATACTGACAAATTATCACTGGATACAGCTGATACATTTAACATGGTAGCAAACACTTTTTAATTTACATTTCCAGCTGACATGGGGCAACATTAGCATTCTGGAGCTGTGATTCATCACCTGATGGTTTAAATTCCAATCTCCTGTCTCCTTTTAGCTCTGGTTGGATCTTTACAACCTTCTGAGATAAATAACTGACTCAAAATTCCCAACTACACTTGTGCGTCCCAACTTCTGACTGGTAGTGTGTGTTTACCAGCTAGCTGTTTACTGTCTGCTTTCTGGTACCAGGCGCCACAGAGTAGGTTTATGAGAGTGTTTATGAGAGCAGCTGCCTCCTGCTGCTGAAGACAATGTTGGTGAGAGCAGTGAGAAAGAACAAAAAACAATAATCTGAAAGAGGCACTTAAACACTCCACATTGCTGAGGTGAAATCCAGAGTTGGGTAATGTGTGAAGTACTGCATTTATCCATTGTTTATACAAAAGTATTAACAAGTGCAGCTTTAAAAATTCCTGAATCTATAACAGAAATGAATTTCTTCTTCCCTTCCACCACATTTCATTTAGATCTACTGACAGATATTCTCTTAATAGACAAACTTTGGATCAAAAAATGTACAGTAACATTTTGCAGAAATAACACTGTAGCGCACAATATGAGATAATCTTACGAATTTGAATAATAAACCATAGATCCATCAGTCCACCCTGTTACATTTGTTAAAAAGTACTGGAAAAACTAAATGAGTGGATGTAGACCAGTAAGTAGTTTTCTGCAGAGATTCATCACCGATGACAACTGAAGAACCAACAGTTTCGTGGCTGTTCTGACCCATAACATTGCCACATTGTTAATGGATACTAAAACATTTGCAGGGAGTTCTGAAAAGCAATTATTCTGCTTTTTTCTCTGGAATAGTAAAAAAAAAAAAAAAGTGGAACTCTTCATTCAAACACTCAAATCACCTTCCCACGTACCTTCTCATATACTGTATAACCAGCCTGATAAAAGAATATTCAACAAAATTAAACATGACATGACATGAAGCCATGTCAGCAAATCAAAGACTTAGGCAATGTATATGTTTGTTTTGAAATTACGACTGATTTTCTTTGTGTGAAATTACATACATTGGAATTTCTCACCTTGTGAAAGCACAGAATGTTGTGCTTCCACATTCGAGGAATTCAAAGCCAGTATTTCTTTTCTGCTTTTCTCATCTCTGCTGTTCACTGGGCAATGATCCTCCAAGAAATGGAAAGTTGTAACTGCATAACAGGATTAAAGGCTGAGACAGTTTCTGAGGTATGGTTGGTGGTAAAAAGACCATCCTCGGTTAGGAACATCCTCTGCTGCTGTCACTAGACCTCTAGGCTTGTGGGTGCTTCCTGACAAACTGGCTTGTCTTTACTGATGACAGTGATTGATCGTGGCCTCCAGGGAGCTATGAGCAATGGAGTTATTTCTAATTGAAAGCTCACACAGTGGCACAGTCTGCACCCACAAACAAATGCACTCACAGACACAGAGGTCCTGCAGGTGCAAAACCCACATTAGAGAATGGTACACACAGATTTAGAGTTTTTGAATTCTCTGTGCAGACTGTACCAGACACAGACAGAAAGTTAAACAGACACACCCACACACACAAACACACACAGAAGAACTTTGTGTCAAGCGGGTAGGAAGAGCTTGGCTGACATAATCAATAAAGAGAGAAGAGTCATAGTGCATGCAGAGCCTTGTCTAGCCAGCCCTCCCTGGTGTGGCATGACAAACATACCAGATAGGATCGGTTAACAAATCCATGCAGCTTCCTTGCTTTGTTCCTGTAATTATATTTTTCTGTTTTTTCCTCTGTTAACACATTTTTCTCTCTCTCCAGATGTAACTCTCTCCCTGTCTTGATTTTTCAGTTTCCACCTAAAAGACAAATCTTGTTTTCTGTCCTCTCCAGTCTACTCTGTTATTCTCTTGGCCACTGCACCCACCCCCGTCCCCCATCTGCCCCTCTCCCACCTGCTATCCTTCTCCGTATCCCTCGCTCCATACTGAATAGATGTTTGCAAGCGTTTGGTCTGGCTAAACTATTAATTAATCCCAGTGTGTGTGTGGACCTCCATGGTTATGGTGCAAACACTCTCCAAGAAGCCTTAAGGGACAGAGAATCTGCAAGCTGACAGTTCAAACATTTTAATCGCAAGCCAGCAACTAATGTACTCACCACTGAGTATGAATGCATGTGTGTGCATACAATAGGGACGTAATATTTTCCTTTTACCTTAAAGCTCCTCCTTGCTTTCTTTATAAAAATAAAAGTAGCCAGCCATGACCTAAGCATGTCCAAAGAACTGGCATGAATTGTGAACTGTCTGTAAAATTGCAAAACAAAAAAGTATAATTCAGCAGTCAGTAGCAGTTCTTTTTTGACATAAAATAAAATAACATACTATTGCAGCAATTGGCTCTTGTAAATAAAAGAAGCCATACTCACAGTGGAAAACCAGTAGCCTCTAGTTCTCTGTTTGGTGGCTGTGTCGCCTGGTGGTCGGGTTGTCAGTAATGGACGAGTTGAAGTGGGTAATCCCCTGACCACCAGGGGCAGTAGCGATCAAATCACTGCTTGCCACACAGAAAACACCAAAATTGCTCAGGCAAGCTACATGAAGGTGAGATTTGTGCTTCACTGGAGGTGCTTTTCAAGAGAAATAACTAACGGTAGTTACTAAGTGCTTATTTTTATATGTGCGTCCGGTCTGTTTGCCCATCTCCGTTAAAGCATTGCGCAGAGCTTTGTCCCAACAGTTTTTTGCAAGATGTATCTCACTGAGGTGGACTTATTTTGTAAAGGCAAATAAATCCACCTATCAGGTTGCTTCTCCAGCCATTAGCAACTGTATATTGCTGGCTGTTTGACAGTGGATCAAACACTGGGCCATTAAGAACACCTTCAGCCACTGGTGCCTGGTGTGTGTGTGTGTGCTTCAGAGCGAAGTGGAGGGTATTGGGAAGAGAGAGACAAACTGAGAGAAAGCTCATGGTGTAGCCCACAGCCAACTCAGTTTAAATGGCTCCTTAGGGAATCACTAAAGTGGAACAATCGATTTCAACAATGGATGGCTTAAAGAATGTAAAAAAAAAAAAGAGGGGGGTGTCCTTTTGACACTAACTTCAGTTGTTTCTGGCTAACCTATTAACTTCCCTTTCTTATTAGCTGATTCCTTCAGTAAGAAAGAGGTAATGATTGAGGTGCCTGTGAACTGTAATGGCTGCTTGCAAAGTTCTGCATTACTGTGACACGTTGGCCTGTCTTCATTTGGCCTTCTCTGACTGTAATGATGGAGACTATGATTGGATTATGCCTTGAAACCCATTTAAAACATACAGTTAATTATTTAATTGGTGTACAATATGCTCTTTTTATGCTCTGCCCCTTTGTTGGCTTAAAATCATCATAAACAAGTGTGTGAAAGTGGTGTGAAATAGGGGGAAGTGCTTTGCTTTAAACTGCAACAGACTCAAAATGTGTCAGTTGTTTTTTTATCTATTTGTATCACAGTTCATATACAGTCTGCATTTTCATTGAACTGATTAGGGTATAATTGGGACTCGTTAGTTTTTAGAGTCGAAGTCATGCAGTTAAATTGCCATGTTGCCATCTGGTATCTTGATGAAAGTAAGTTTGCCATTTGTGTAGAGCTATCATATCATAAGGGAAGCCCACGTCCTTCTGGACTGAAATGTCAGTTCAGTTGACAGCGGTCATGTTGGCTTCAACTATCTGACATGTTTAGATAAAATTACTTGGCTTAGGGATAAATTATTATTTAATTCATTACAAAACTGCAGTGTTCATTTTATATCACTGTGCTGGATTCTAGTTTACAGAATACAAGAGGACATTGCAGCTCTAAAACATAATAATTACATTCCCATGTACAGTATGGCAGCTTGTAGCACCCAGCGTTTGATGAAGGTGTTCTGGAAGAAACATTAATTCTTTAATAACCTGGTTTACATACATCAGTTGATGCACTTTCCAAGCCCAAATAAATGGAAACATGGAGACCAGCAATATAGAAGTGTTTACTGGATTGTGCATAATCTCATTATAGCTCAACTGCAATCAGATATAGATTTTTACATAACAGTTTACAGTACATGCTGTACCCTTAGTGCTATCTCAATTAGTAATTAGTGTGATTTGTACTGCAATAGAGAAGCTTAAAGGTCTATTTTCTTCAAAATAGTAACTGGAGCTACAGACACTGAAAATGCATTTGACCTACATGACTTCCTCCATATAGCATTAGTGCTAACATTAGCCATGTGTAATTCTAAGCAGCTTTGGACCCTACTCATGCATACGGTCATCCTCAGTCAATTATGTAGTTATTTCTACTTGGTTGAGCAATTTGAATTTTAATCTCATGGCTGTTATCTCAAAATCCACTTTATGAAGTATGGAGCAAGGCAACTGGCGAAACGCATATTTCACCCTCTTCTGCAGATGTTCTTAAAGCAAATAGGCCAGAACAACCTCAGAGATAATAACTGTGAGGGGTCAGGAGACAGCAGGGGGAAAACTGGATTAACATCAATGCCGGTGTTCGTGTATGCCTTTTCCTCTGGTGTCGTCAAGAATAAAAGGCATGCCATGTACTCTTTAAAACTTTTTTGATTTGATTTGATTTGATTTATTTTTTCAAGCATGTAAAAACAGTTGATATGACAACAAACATAATTTTACACATAATCCAATATCAATTTACTTATACCTAGTACATGCTTGAATGGAGTAGGAAGAAGTCAGACTTATCCAGTCCTACCCCATGACATCATCTTACCATCATTGGTTTGCAAGCAGTAAATGATTCACTTCTACCCACACACATATTATACTAAAAAAGGAATATAACAGTGTTAACATTCTTACATCACACAAGTAATATACTAA
>NW_018127888.1:1042634-1046525 GCF_001952655.1 Monopterus albus | reverse complement strand
AACAAATCTATATTAAAGTCACCACATATAAACATTAATTTATGACCTATTGACGAGTAATTTTCTTCCAGCCAGTCATTAAATTTTTCTATGCTGGCTCCAGCATAGAAAATTCAGTAATAGTTCCATTGCTACAGTTGAGTGCAAAAGTTTGCATCCCCTTAATTTTAAATGGCAAAAAGAGTAAAACAAAAAACCTCTTGTCTCATCAACGCAATTTTTAATGCACATTCAACTAGTAGAAATGTTACCTCATCAAGAGAAGTAACACAAATGGTCAGGCAGTGTATAAAAAGAAAAAAATAAGCTCTGTGACAAACAACAGTTTGACACTTATATGTTTTGTTCATTGAAATAATCTTCACAATGTTCTACAAAATCCTTTGCTCTTAGTGTGACCTGGTCTAGCTAGTGATCATGATCAGAGGATAAATTAGGATAGTTTGGAAGTGGTGCAGGTTTTAAAATAATAAGGATGTAAAGGTGGACTAGTGAGTATGATTGATGAGTCTTGCTAGTCTCATTTAGCCACTTGTTAGCAACCACCTTTTTATAAGACACATAAAATGTGATACCGACTAAATTAATTCAGACATATCATCCCAACTGAAGTAATCATTTAATATTACAATTATTTTGAACAGAGTAGTAGTTAAATTGGTAATCTGGTAGTTAGGGAACAGAGAACAGAATCACTCCTCCTGCAATGGAATAGATACAGTATTAAATAAGAAGATTGTCACCGAGTCAGTCAGTCTTGGCCACAGGGTGCAGTCAGTCAGGGCCCATATCCCCCTACCCAGGCCTGGGTCCCAAAGAGCACACAGTACACTGTCACGTTAGCATCCTTCTTCTTTGTCCCCCTAACCCAGACCTGTCCTATCCTTTATCTTCTCACAGTTACACAGCATTCTATGGCCTGAGTGCACATTTCCTTTTTCTAATCATGAACAGAGCACACAAACCGATGTTCACCCATAAATTAAACAAAGAGGACACAGCCCAAGATATTCTTGCTTGAGTAAGAAAAGAGAAGAGAAACAGATCAAGCTCACATAAACACTTAGCTCCCCCTTACATAACTATTACAAATAATATATTACTATTTATATTACTGTTTATAGCTTTTTATGTGTTGTTGTTTTTTATATTTGTACGATATGTTAAGTGCTTTGGTCAGCTGCGCTGTGGTAAAGCGCTATATAAATTGAGTTGAGTTGAGTTGAATATCTATATATGAGCTACGTACATACTGTTCTATTACATATGGTACCTTGTTTGTTTTTAACCACTACAAAGAAAACATGAAAATATATTGGCCTTGTGTAAACCACAGATCTTATTTCGGGCATCTAACCAAAAAACCATTCAAAAAACCCACAGACTTCAGGGCGAGGGAAACAGAAGTGCAAAAATACTAACTCAGTTTTAGGTTTTAGGACTCACTACTACTGCAGAGTATTTGAGTTCACATTTTAATTCATGGCCATTTTTTTGGATTTACCCACTTTAGCAGACCATCCCAGATAATTAATAGGTTTAGTTAACTGGGAGTCTTTTAAATTAGTTCAATCTCAGTAATAAAGAATTATTACTGAGATTATTACTAAAGATTTTTTTTTTCTATGTACTGCCATGCTCAAACCATGCTGAGGTTTCCAGTCAGGCAGGATAACAAATGGATAAAAGGATTTCTTACTCCAAGGCCACTGCAGAATTGTACCGAATGAGGATGTAGGATATTACTGTGAGTATCACAAGTGATACAGTATACTGCACTGTCACATCCACCTGAGGATGAAGTCCCGAAAGGTAGTAGGTATAGTATGGAAATGATTAGGTATTATGGCAATAACTGTGTGAAACCTGTAGTGAAAATGACTTCTGACAAGTGCCTCTCTATGTCCAGTATTTTTAACATGTATCAAATGGAAAATTCAGCAGTTATTTTCTGTTATACATACTTTATCTGGCATGTGATGTTTTCAGGAAATGAATCAGCATTATGGCTCCATAGCCCCATGTCTTGATTTTCTTGGACTTTTTCACCAAAATTTGGAAAGTCTAATTCCCTGTGGAGTGCAGCCCTTATCACTGCCACTTACGTCTGTCCAGAGAGGCCATGTGTTTCTTCTTACACACACTGATAAACAAGCTACAGCATCTCCAGAGAGTTTGAGCACCCCAACTACATTCCACTACCCCTTGCAGGCAACTCCATTTCAGCAGCAAGGGCATAATTCCTCATGTACGGAAGAGGATTAAAGGCACTGAAAAAAAAATCTTAATGTCAGAATTGTGATAGAGAAAAAAGTCAGAATTCCAAGTTTAAAGTTGAAAAAAATACCAAGAAAAATGTCAGAACTAAAATTTTCTTTTACAGTGGCCCTAATCCTTTTCCACACTCACTAGTGCTTCACCCTCAAACAGGAACAATGGTATTCACTGAATGAAGCACTGCAACCAGGACTGAACAGTTTGAGGTAACTGCATCATCCCAGCTCTCATTTCTTGTTTTACAGTTGATACTGTTATACATTTTCATCTGGATAAAGAAAAACAAATGTAGATGCAAGGTGTAAGCGTATGCACAACACATTAAACCTGGAGTATAATGAGATCACATTATGACAGGATCTTAGCCATGTGTAAATGTGATCTGTACATCTTCCTGCTACAGTATCTTAAATAATCATGGCAAACAGCTGCTTCCTTGACTTTGGGTGTCTGTTGACAAATCTGCCAGCTCTATCTACCTACCTTAGTTTGAGATTTGATCACAGTATGAGCAAAACTGAGGCCAGGTTTAAATGCAAAAGCATGTGAGAACAGGTGGTGATACAGTTCAGATTTTTTAAAAATGGATATACAGTATGCAGCATATTCTACACAGACGTTTAGTATTTGTTGAGACTCAGTCACCATGCCTGTTGACCATTTTCAGCTAGAAATGCAGTATTTTCCACAAACTGCAGAAAGGACACTTCCACTGTTTATGAGACCAATAACATTTTTTAGAGAAATGCCTGCTGGTCTGTGAGAAAACTGTTGATGTTGGTAATGTGGCAAGAGGTTTGAGCACATGAGCATATATTAAATTAAGAGCAATGTGAATCCTGAAACAGTCCTTCCAGGAAAGGTCCTCTGGGGAGGTGGATGTTTGCATGGCTGACAGACAAAGGAATAATCTTTGTATTTAAAAACAAAAAACTTTGATGTTGCTTTTTCTTTTTTCTCTTATCGGCACTGGGTGATTACAGTATATGCCATTCTATCAAGTGTGTCCCTAGCTCTGTAAGGAAGAGCCTTGGGTATCTTACTGATGGAAGCATCAATACAGTGGTGAACATGTGAAGTTTTCGGGTTGCAAGCAAGAGCAGACGTCTTTACTGTTCCTCTTGTCTGTTCTACACTTCAAGTATTTGAGCATACTTTACAACTACTAAAATGCCTCAAAGAGGGAAAAGAGCTAATAAATCAGAAGCGACTGAGGATATGGAGGCAGAAGAAATGTATCACAGAGCGGCGCAAGTAAACGACATTGTGGATCAGCAGAAACAAATGTATATTGCGCTGTTGAACCAACAGCAGGAAAACTTCAAAGGCTTTGTGCAACTAATTATGGAGACAAACAACAAGAGATTTGACGAGATGACCAGAGAAATACAGGAGATAAAAACGAGTTTGCAGTTTACCCAGCGAGAGGTGGATGTGATTAAAGCTGCCATGGGTGAACAGAAAATACAAACCGAGGAAACGAGGGAGGATGTCTTCAAAACATGTGAGAGTTTAATAATTATAACGGACAAAATGGAGCATCTGGAAGCACAGTCCAAGCAAAAAAACTTGATCTTTGAGGGAATCAAGGAGACAACTGGAGAAAGCTGGTCG
>NW_018127888.1:1041498-1041958 GCF_001952655.1 Monopterus albus | reverse complement strand
TTAATAACAGATTAGACACATTTATTGATAGACATAAAATCCTCTCTGATTGCCAATATGGTTTTAGGTCGAACCGATCGACATCTCTGGCCTTTACCAACCTAATGGAGGACATGACAAGTGCTATGGATGAGAAGAAATACACGATGGGGATATTTATTGACCTAAAAAAAGCATTTGACACGATAAATCATGAATTATTAATGGACAAGTTAGAAAAATATGGGATCAGAGGATTGGTTTTGAATTGGATTAGAAGTTATTTGACACAGAGGCGTCAATTTGTGAAGTTGGGTGAATACCAATCGAGTGTCAAGAACTGTGTGTGGTACTCGTTTACAGATGTGGTAAACTTTCTTATCGTGGACCGAGGGCGGTGATGGTTAAGTTGATGAAATAGAAAGATAAGGTAAACATTCTGCAGCAAGCAAAGAAGCTTAAGGGAACTGATATTTACATC